>NC_082665.1:140884311-141131811 GCF_025265405.1 Mesoplodon densirostris
TATTAACTAAAATATAATAATTTTGATATTATTGGTAAATTGCTATTACAAATTGATATTATTTGAATAACTTCAGGAAAAATATATTTTATAATTTATATATGAATGATCCTTTGTTAAAATATAAAAAGTTTAGTTCTGTAATTATTTTAAATATAAGGCAAATTCAGATAAATATCTAGCTCATAATTTTAAAAGTCTTGCCAATATTTTTATTCAACTGAATGTTTCAAAGTTGTGTGTGTGTGTGTAAAAACAGCCCCAGGCTTTAAATATGTTTTGGTACTCTTGAACATCTGAGACCAATAATTCAATGGAACTGAAACACAATAACATATTTATTTTAACTGATTTTGCATTAGAACATTTAATTCCAACTTTCCTTTCAGTTAAAACCTCACAATGTTATTGTTTCTCTAAAAGATTTCCAAGTTAAGTCCAAAACATTTTTTAGAAAAATCCAGGCAGACTTCAAGCTGAGAAAGATTTTGTATGGAGCTTAAAACAATTTCAGGAATTTTGGATGGAACTAGATAAACTGAAGAGCATTTTCTGATATTAGATGAAATTTGAAGATTTAGTGTTTCCAGAATAAAGGAGGGGTGCCTCTGTGTTCGCTGGGAACCATAACGTTATAATATCTGATTGTAGAGGTATCACAAAGTTACAAATTTAAAGAAAACACTGTGACTTTGACAGATAAACAGTGAAGTTGGACATTTAATCCTAGAAATATCAAGCTAGTAGATACTGAAAAAAAATTATTTCTTTTTCAAATTTTCCATTTCTCTATTGGGCTTGATTTCTGTTTCACAGATTTAATAATTATACCACCTTTTAAATCCTCCTTTCTAACCAGATGTTTTTGCTGTGGCAGCTGTAGATCTCAGTTTTAATAATTTCTGTAAAGGAAATCTAAAGTTCCGTAGACCTCAGACACGTTATTTAGAAGATTAGAAACTACACCTTAAAGATAATATTGTCAACAGAAAATTCAGTTGCTTAGTGTATTCGGGCATTTTAAGAAGTTTGAATAAACTTACACTAGTTCTCATCAAAAGTTCCATTCTACCTGTACTATATTTTATACATTACATATTTATATAGTGTAACTTATATACCATATATATACATAAATACGGATATATTTCTATACTAAAAACATTACCTTCAGAAATTTTTATATTTGACCTCCCTCTATTACTAAATTTTAGAAATGTGTGAATGATGTTTTAAAGGCACGAATTACAGTTTCACTTGATTTATATTCCTCTACAGATTCTCTTTATAACTGAAGGGTCTTTTGCTTTGCCATCAAACAATCACCCTGTCTAGTAAGCACAGGTTAGTATTTTCTCCACCTGCATGTGTATTTAAGCAATTAAACCAGAGTATAAACAGCATCTGCAGTTTTACTACTTAAAACTCATTTGTGAATAAGAACATTTCCATTGATATGATTTCTATATCTCTGCCTATCATTTTCTCATCCAGTGCAACAAATAAGTGAGACAAGTTAATTTCTTTACTCTATGTAAAATACGGAGAGTTTTGAAATGTTTCAATTACTCGAAACATCGTGTTCTAAAATGATTTGAATTTCCTTTTCATTAGCAAGAATACAAAGGACTATTTAAATATTATATACAGTGTGTTCACTCACTATAACTTGCATAAATATCTGCTTTGGTTTTAACCTAAGATAATAAGGGATACAATAATCAACTCACATCCATATCTTTTGTTTAATATGATAAAAGGACTGATATGAGAATCAGTACAGAAAAATATTTAATGAAATTGTGATCTTTAACAGTGGTATACACTACTGTATTAGTTCTTAACTCTAACTTTAGGAAACATATATTTTAGTGCATCAATGTATGACATACTATTAATTCACATTAAAATATATGTTTGTGTACTAAATTTTTATGCCCATATAACCAGTATATTTATGGTGCCTTTTTCAGATGTAGAGAGTGAAGTAGGAAAAAAATAATGCACATATGCCAAGAGACAGGAATGAGTCAATTTCTAAGCTGTACATCTTTGCTGATATAAATGTTCCAAGATGTATTTAGATGTCTACTTCTTTACGCAATATGCACCTTGCTGCCAAACCTTTGTTCTCATATTTGCATTACATTTTTAAAAATTATTTGGATCAAAACCTGTTTACATTAAAGCTGTAATTTGTTACAATATTCTGTTTGCTCACTTCCTTGAAAAGAAAAATCTTACACCATGGGTAACACAGTTCCTATGCCATGACACAGAAGTTCCCACAGCTTTCCAATTTCATCAGAAATGGAAGAGCCCATTATGTTTCTGCCAGACAGCATTGCTGAAGGCTTCTGCCAGCCATCTAATAAAATGATAGCTATTCTGAGTTAAGCATTCTAATATAAGATCCTATCAAACCAAAGAATTTCAGAAGCACAGAGCTTCGTCTTTCTTCCTCCAAAGACAGCATCAAAATCTGATCAAGATAAAAGCAAAAACTTCGAATGAATATACACTGTATGATTAAAACCCTAAGTCCCTATGGTTTAAACCTTGAAGACATTTTAATTATCTATTTAACATCTTGCTATTTCTGGAATTCTGACTGAGAATGTTTCTGACATAGTATTTCATGGAATGTCCTTTTCTCATACTGAGCCGCTTTTATACTCCAGATGTAAACACAAAAGCTTGCCTTTCATCTTTTTAAACACCATCACATAAAAGGAAAGGTAAAAACCCTAAAGACCACTTTTTCACTGAGTCTCCTATACATAATATAAATTATAAAACTAATAATTTCTCTTAAATATAGAAATCTCATTATTTTCTTTAAATTTTTATGTACTTCTCAAGAGTATATTTAAAATTCTTTGATTGCCATGATCTAATTTTATTTCTTTGAGAGGGAAAAGATATTTTAGATGTGATATGCACTGAGATGTTTGCTTCCTTCACAGAATTTAAGGCATTACTCAAAACTTCCACTAAGTTTTAATCTTCCCAAAGTAAACAGATTATAATTTAAAAATTCCCTAAAATTTGAAAGTAATATTTGCTAAATAAATTTTCACTTAAAACAAAGTTTACCTTAGCTAAACCAAACTCCATAAAAAACTGAAGAAAAGGTTTCTTTCAAGAAGAAAACTTGAAGTACCATGTTATTAAACATATTAGTATCACATTATCAGATATTCAAAAAGTAACTTACTGATATTTTTACAAGGATAAAGAAAAAGAAAACAAATATAAACCTTATTAAAATGCTACAGCCTTTGATTTTTCTTCACATTTTTTGTCATTTTTTTTTCTTGCCAGAAGGTTTAGTTGTATATCTCTCTATAACTCTGTATACGTCTGAAGGTTTAATTGTATGCTCTGTAATTGCGTATTCATTTTACTTTTGAAAAGATGAATAGCAAACTATGATGCATTTTATATTGGCACACATATCCCAGAACACGATGGTCATGAAACTATAACTTTTTGAATTCGGTTTAAAAAATGGGTAAAATGAAACAATACTTGTTTCTAAAATGTGTCTAATTTATAATGGAATTTGGACAAAAAAATATGTTCTCATTTGGGTTTATCGACCTTATGGCCCTGATGGTTACTCATAGGAGACAGATTTCATCTTAGAAGGGGGTATTTGCTAACTAGGATTGAAAGCGTCATGGTGGTGGCATGCTCCCAGATTACCACTTGAGATCCATTGCTGGCTGATCAACAGAGCAGCTTTGACTGCAATTTCACAAAGCCAGGTTCCTGCTGTCCTGGCTGCAAGGTTTGTTTTCTTTTGTTTGTAGCAAGAAGGGAGGTGATGCTTGATTTTCTACTACCACTAAACCTGAAAGCTTAATTTTGACCCAAGGAAAGAGGAAAGTTTCTAAAACTGCAGTGTTTCACCTAGGTTCATGAAAATGGACAATAAGAAACAGCCCTTGCTGTTTTCTTATGCATATTCCATCTACCAATGGTTGGATTGAACCTCCTTTTTAATTTCAGAAAGGCCCCTAAACCAAAACACAAGATAACCAAGGTCCAGAGGCCTAGAAATGGAGACAAAGCTTTGGCACAAAAAAGCAATACTGTTTTTAGTTTTTTAAGGAACCTCCATACTGTTCTCCATAGTGGCCAAATCAATTTACATTCCCACCACTAGTGCAAGAGTAATATTACCCTTTTATCCACACTCTCTCCAGCATTTATTTTTGTAGATTTTTTTGATGATGGGCATTCTGACCAGTGTGAGGTGATACCTCACTGTGGTTTTGATTTGCATTTCTCTAATGATTAGTGATGTGATCACCCTTTCATGTGTTTGTTGGCAATCTGTATGTCTTCTTTGGAGAAATGTCTATTTAGGTCTTCTGCCCATTTTTGGATTGGGTTGTTTGTTTTTATGATATTGAGCTGCATGAGCTGCTTGTAAATTTTGGAGATTAATCCTTTGTCAGTTGCTTCATTTGCAAATATTTTCTCCCATACTGAGGGTTGTCTTTTTGTCCTGTTTATGGTTTCCTTTGTCATATGACTCAGCAATCCCACTACTGGGCATATATCCTGAGAAAACCATAATTCAAAAAGAGACATGCACCACAGTGTTCACTACAGCACTATTTACAATAGCCAGGACATGGAAGCAACCTAAGTGTCCATTGACAAAGGAATGGATAAAGAAGATGTAGCACATATATTCAATGGAATATTACTCAGCCATAAAAAGAAACAAAATTGAGTTATTTGTAGTGAGATGGATGGACCTAGAGTCTGTCATACAGAGTGAAGTAAGTCAGAAAGAGAAAAACAAATAACATATGCTAACACATGTATATGGAATCTAAAAAAAAAAAAGGTTCTGATGAACTTAGGGGCAGGACAGGAATAAAGATGCAGACATAGAGAATGGACTAGAGGACACAGGGAGGGGGAAGGGTAAGCTGGGACGAAGTGAAAGAGTAGCATTGACATATATACACTAGAAATGTAAAATAGATAGCTAGTAGGAAGCAGCTGCATAGCACAGGGAGATCAGCTTGGTTTTTTGTGACCACCTAGAGGGATGGTATAGGGAAGGTGGGAGGGAGACACAAGAGGGAGGGGATATAGGGATATATGTGTACATATAGCTGATTCACTTTGCTATACAGCAGAAACTAACACAACAATGTAAAGCAATTATACTCCAATAAAGATGTCAAAAAAAAAAAAAGAAAAGCAATACTGAAAGAGAAAATACAGAGGTGCCAAGGCATCCATCAAATCAGTTCTAAGCTCCTTTGCCTGACAGTCAAGACCTTTCTGCAGTTGGTTGGTGTTTTGTTTTTCTTTCAGGACACAGTTTATGTCTCACATCATCTGTGATTTTCTCCATCTTCTCCTTATATAACTTTAATTCCTCTGGCACAAATAAAAGCATGTAGAGAAGCAAAAAATATTGAATAGGTTGTGAAATAAAATAGTTGGTTGTAAGGTAATATAGAAAATAATGGAAGATAGGATACAAAAATTTTTATGTGTTCCATTACTTAGAGATTTAAATGACAGCTCATGGCTAATTTAGACTTTAAAGAACCAGTAAAAGTATGCTTTGATATGATACCTGTATTTCACACTTTGGTGTGGCTTGTTTTTCAAAATGGATTATATATTTGATGTCAAAGATGATCATTTTCATATATTTTGCATCAAAATTTTGATTTCCACATTCCAAATGTGCAGTACATGTTCAACAAACTCTTCTGGAACAGAATGATGAATGAATAAGACTAACTGTAATATTTAGTAAACTAACATTATGCATTGTAACATACATCATTCTCATAAATCTTAATTGTTAATATTAAAATGTTAGTGAATGTTGGACGAATTGGGAGATTAGGACTGACATATATACACTACCATGTGTAAAATAGCTAGCTAGTGGGAACCTGCTGTATAGCACAGGGAGCTCAGCTTTGTGCTCTGTGATGACCTAGATGGGTGGGATGGGATGGGGTGGAAGGGAAGTCCAAGGTGGGGGGGACATATGTATACATATAGCTGATTCACTTCATTGTACAGCAGAAACTAACACAACATTGTAAACCAATTTTACTTCAAAAAAAAAAACTAATTAATTGCAAACTGAGTCTCATTCATTTTATATAATAATTAGTTCAACAATCAAATTATTGAGAGTAGAATATTGTTTTGCTACTAAATATAAGTTATAGAAAGATAAATAGATTCTGTCCAAAACTGTCTGAGAGACTTGGTAGCAAAAGCATTTCTTACACACAGTATAAGATTATCTGAAACTATGGCCAACTAAACCCTGGAGAAAACATATGAAGCATTTATATACATAGAAGATAGAAGATGGCCCACTAGAGATTATTTAATATTTCAACTTGGTCACCTTCATGGGCAGGCCGTGTTCTCCTGGGCTAATGGGGACACAGTCTTTATGTCCAGATCAGTTCATTTTTTTAAGAATAGCTGTTTCTAGAGTCACTTATGAGTCAGTCATTGTGTCTTTTCTGGAGTGGTCAGTCTGGGACATTGCCTTTATGTATCTAGAATCATCAGAATGTTTAAGTTCCAGTGTATCTGGAATAGACAATGTGTCCAGGCCATAGGGCCTTTCTATTGGAGGTGGTCTACACAGTCTGCTGTAGGGTCAGTCCATTAAGACTGGTGGACATCAATACCCATTTATTATAAAAACTCTCCAGAAAGTGGGCACAGAGGGAACCTACCTCAAAATATTAAAGGCCATATATTACCAACCCATAGCTAACATAATTCTCAATGGTGAAAAACTGAAAACATTTCCTCTAAGATCAGGAATGAGACAAGGGTGTCCACTCTCACCACTATTATTCAAAATAATTTTGGAAGTCCTAGCCACAGCAATCAGAGAAGAAAAAGAAATAAAAGGAATACAAATTGGAAGAGAAGTAAAACTGTCACTGTTTGCAGATGACATGATACTATACATAGAAAATCCTAAAGATGCCACTGGAAAATTACTAGAGCTAATCAATGAATTCGGTAAAGTTGCAGGATACAAAATTAATACACAGAGATCTCTTGCATTCCTATATACTAACAAGGAAAGGGCAGAAAGAGAAATTAAGGAAACACTCCCATTTACCATCGCAACAAAAAGAATAAAACACCTAGGAATAAACCAACCTAAGGAGGCAAAAGACCTGTAAGCAGAAAACTATAAGACACTGAGGAAAGAAATCAAAGATGGCGTAAAAAGGTGGAGAGATATAACATGCTTGTGGATTGGAAGACTCTATATTGTGAAAATGACTATACTACCAAAGCAATCTAGAGATTCAATGCAATCCCTATCAAATTACCAATGGCATTTTTTACAGAACTACAACAAAAAATCTTAAAATTTGTACGGAGACACAGAAGACCCCAAATAGCCAAAGCAATCTTGAGGGAAAAAATTGGAGCTGGAGGTCATATGACATATGGTCATATGACATATGGTCACCTTACTTTTGATAAAGGAGGCAAGAATATACAGTGGAGAAAAGACAGCCTCTTCAATAAGTGGTGCTGGGAAAACTGGACAGCTACATGGAAAAGAATGAAATTAGAACACTCCCTAACACCATACACAAAAATAAACTCAAAATGGATTAAAGACCTAAATGTAAGGCCAGACACTATAAAACAATTAGAAGAAAACATAGGCAGGAAACCCTTTGACATAAACCACAGCAACATCTGTTTTGACTCATCTCCTAGAGTAATGAAAATTAAAACAAAAATAAACAAATGGGACCTAATGAAACTTAAAAGCTTTTACACAGCAAAGGAGACCATAAACAAGACAAAAAAACAACCCTCAGAATGGGAGAAAATATTTGCAAATGAAGTAACAGACAAAGGATTAATCTCCAAAATATACAAGCAGCACGTGCAGCTCAATATCAAAAAAACAAACCACCCAATCCAAAAATGGGCAGAAGACCTAAATAGACATTTCTCCAAAGAAGGTATACAGATAGGCAACAAACACATGAAAAGCTGTTCAACATCACTAATCATTAGAGAAATGCAAATCAAAACCACAATGAGGTATCACCTCACACCATCAGAATGGCCATCATCAAAAAAATCTACAAACAATAAGTGCTGGAGAGGGTGTGGAGAAAAGGGAACCCTCATACACTGTTGGTGCGAATGTAATTTGATACAACCACTATGGAAAACAGTATGGAGGTTCCTTAAAAAACTAAAAATAGAACTACCATATGACCCAGCAATCTCACTACTGGGCATATACCCAGAGAAAACTGTAATTCAAGAAAACACATGCACCCCAGTGTTCATAGCAACGTTATTTACAATAGCCAGAACATGGAAGCAACCTAAATGTCCATCAACAGAGGAATGTATAAAGAAGATGTGTTACATATGTACAATAGAATATTACTCAGCCATAAAAAGGAATGAAATTGGGTCAATTGTAGAGACATGGATGGACCTAGAGAGTGTCATACAGAGTGAAGTAAGTCAGAAAGAGAAAAGCAAATACCACATAACGCATATAGGTGGAATGTAGAAAACTAGTATAGATGATCTTAGTTGCAAAACAGAAATAGACACACAGAGGTAGAGAACAAATGTATGGATACCTAGGGGGAAAGGGCTGGGGTGGGAGGAATTGGGAGACTGGGATTGACACATATACATTATTGATACTATGTACAAAATGGACAGCTGATGGGAACATGCTGTATAGCACAGGGAACTCACCTAGTGCACTGTGGTAACCTAAATGGGAAGGAAGTCTAAAAGGGAGGGGATATCTGTATGAGTATGGCTGATGCATTTTGTTGTGCAGTGGAGGCTAACACAACATTGTAAAGCAACCATACTCCAATAAAAATTAATTTAAAAAGAAAGACAGGTGGACATATGTTACATATTTTATTTATACATAGTACTTGGTAGAGTAAATATGCTTTAAATGATAGCCAGATAGACAAACTTCTCAGGAATGTTTCCTTAAATTTTCAGCTGGTACAGTTTTATATGATCACAGTGTTTTCATAGGAATACCATGCTCAGTTGAACATGGGGCACATCACTGCTTCATATAATGAGGCAATGAAGTACATTGTCTACTCAATGTCTCACAGTTTTGTCAAGGTCTCCAGAATACTTGTTTATCATAGAGGGTGTATGTGTGGATCTCTATATATTTATATACTGTGAAAAGGTCTATCATAATAATAACAACAGTAATAACGATTTATCGAGCACTTAGTAGAAATCAGATGTCAAAGACAGACAGAGACAAAAGAACTTAGGGAAAAAAATAATTTCACTTGCAGAAAAGTTTTCATTGGAGTGCAGATTTTAGCAAAACTAGTTAAAATTTTTAAAATAGAAGATCGGCTAGGCATCTATCAAATTTGTAGTGAGTGTTCATGGTAGAAAATCAGTAACTTTCTTACATGATTATCATATTAACAAAGACTGCCACATATCTGCAGCATCACATTAGAAAGATCAGGATGAAATTACAGAGTCAGTCCCTTACAAGAAAGCTCAAGATTTGGTTTAATTTGGGGACTAGAACTAGACAGAATGATTCTGGTTTTTGTTGTTGTCATTGTTGTTAACTCCCTTTGTTTTTGTTTACCTTTTCTCTTTCCCTGATATAGAATATGATGGGAACCCTTATTCTTTAAGTGGAGCATGGCAGAGTCAGATTACATCTTCACAGACATTATGCTGGGCACCTTATTTCCCTTAAATTTAACAGTAAGCCTATGATATACATGGGGTGCTATTTACTCATTGAGTTTAAAATTACACTACAGATGAAGTTTAATTTGAATCAGTAATACATTAGGCTTAGTAAATAATTTAGTGGGTCCCCTTGAGAATGATCTAAAATGCCAGTAACCACTTGTACCATATGTATGGTCAATATTATTTTCTGTTAGAGACTCATGATGAGATTACAGAGAAATTAGAAACTAATTAAGCATATAGAACCAAACTTTTCATTCCCTAGCCCATTATATGCAGCCTATTACTCCTCCAGGAGCTTCTTAAACTTCACTTTAACCAGCTGTAAAGACATTATGAAGATGAATGTATCAACAGTTCTAATACATATTTACATATGATTAACAGTGCAAAAATAAAACACACTCAGAACTATACTTGGTAGGATGTGGTCCTTTTCCTTCTGAGATATCTCTTTCATGCCTATTTATTGGTGAATGATAATATAACTTTGTACCTTAAACTTTCTTTAATATTATTATTGAAAGATTAGTTTAAGAAACAGTCTGAATGAAAATAGAAAACTATCTGTATTATGTCAATTTTACATTTTTAAAAGATGCAATTTATTTTTTTTCCATAATGAATCAGCTAACACACTAAGACCTCCTTCTGAGCTTGCGTCAATGAGTGGATCGAATTCTCATGTAACTGGCATCTATTCATTCATCAATAATTAAAATGCTAGCAGTCTTCACTTGATCTTAGTCGAAAGGCCAAGAAGCAATAAAAATGCTAGCATTCTTAAAAATAGTTTGCAAGGTAAGGTCTAGTAGAACCAGTACTGCATTGATTTTAAAATAAAAATTAACTTTTATCTTGCTCAGGCTGAACTAACACATTTTTCCTTTTCATCCCATATGGTAGAGGATCACAAAGACAGGACATGATTCTGGGCCTGGATATTAATGTTGGACTGGGGACTACAGAAAGCAAGCGGACTAAACCAGGTTGTTATGAAGTCCTGGCATTCCCACTGCCTTCTGGGATGACTCAGATTCACCTCTCTTCTCCATCCTCATAGCCTCTACTAGGATTCCAGAAGTATTAAAATAATCTCTTCTCTTCCTCACTGGTCTCTCTGTCTCTAGGTCCTCTCCACCACCATCTCTTTTCCACATTCATATCAAAGTTTATTTCTAATAAGAGATAAAATCAGATTTAACTTCCCTTTCTAAAAACCACACATTGAGTAAGTGCCTAATTTTAAAGTACCTAATCTCCATTTCCACTTTAAATTTTCACCACCAGTATCCCTCTCCACTCCCCACCGTGTGTGGCTTGGTTCACGTATGCTCTGATCTACTTTCTTTTCTTATACCTTTTTCCCTCTTCTCCAGTGGATCCCTGTATTCCACAGCACTGAACATTCTCTTTCCTCTGCTTAGGACATGACTAAACCTCTTCTCTCTCCCACATTATTAAATATTAATGTCTTTAAAACGCAGAAACAATTCCTTGTTTTTGGAGATGTTTTAATGCTGAGTAAAATTAAACTTTTATTTCCCTATCTCTGTTTCTTTATCTCTCTCTCTCTCTCTCCCTCCCTCCCTGTCTCTCCCTCTCAGTAGTTAATGGGTAGATTGTATTACCTCTGTCTTCCTACAGTACTTAAGCAAGTCATGTTATACACTTAATGAAAGGATGAAGCAATATATTCTCAAAGACCATTTTCCTGTTTAAAGAGTAAAGGACTGTCTAACCAAATAGTCGACGAAGGTAAGAGAGTCACAAAGGCAGAGAGATACAGCATCAAAGACAAGATCTTCTTTGCTGTCATTCGCCCAGAAAACCAAATTTTTCATATGAAGACAGGATTTACTCCTATGTCTACCATGGTTCAACCACAATAAAGTGTTGGCTAAACTGAGTCCAGTGGGAAATGCGAGGGTCCAAATTATATGCAAATATTACATTTACAAACCTGTAAAGCTAAAGTTTTAAGTATTCCAAATGTGAGTATCATGTCTTTTATATAAAATAAGGCAATGCAAGTAAAACACTTGCTTATGTTTTCATTGTGGCTGCTACCAAGGTCATCAGTGGATACTGAACCTTGAACAACATAGGTTTGAACTGTGTGGGTCCACTTACACTCGGAATTTTTTTTCAATAAATACAGTACTACATGATCCAAACTTGGTTGATTCCGTAGATGCTGAACCATGGATACAGAGGTTGGACTATGGGACTTGAGCATCCATGGATTTTACTATCTCCTGTAGGTTCCAGAACCACTTTCCCACAGATACCCAGGGAGGCTGTTTCTTCCCTTTACATCCACACATCAGCTGCAGTTTGACTAATCTAAACTGGGCTTGGTTTTATCTCAGTTTGCTCCAATATGTCCTCTTTAAACCAACAGCTAACCAAGTTATTTTCTTCTCATGAAAAAAGATAGGATGGTAAGAGGGCAAGTCCAACTGCCAAGCACACTTCAAGTCCCTGTTTGTGTTCCATTTGCTAGTATCTCATTGAACCCTGCCCAGAGTCAAGGAGCTGGAAAATATAATTCTGCCATGAAAGGGTGAATATTTGCTAAATAATACAATTATTGCTAATTTCATCTGATTCTAGTCAGGCAGTGAACACTCAGATTACAAGTGACTTGCACATATTTCCTTTCCTCCAAAAATCTATACATAAGAGCCTCTCCCTTACTTCTGATTTTAGAGGTGGTCACTCCTCCCAACCTCTCCTAACTTATTTTAGGGTCAAAGTGAATCATGCCTTGGCTACAAAGGTTTATGGGTCTTATATCTTGCAAATATGTAATTTTAAAGGTTGCTGTATATGTTAACTGTACTTGTGACATTATTTTTATGAGAAAATATAGTACTGCGGATATATATGCATATATATACAAATATATATAATTTATTTAACTAAATACTATCCATGGCTAATTTGTTATCTAGTATTATAATTTAAATAAACCATGAAAAATTGGAGAAGTTATCAACTTAAGTAGTAAGGATTTCTGGGCAAATGCAAGGTAATTTGAACTGTTAACAAGATATTTTTCTTATTGCAACCATTAATTTATGACCTATTTATGGGGAATTTTATTCTCAATGACCAGAAACACTTGTCAAAATGATCAGTATATAATGTTACACTAATTCCATATGACAAACTTTGACATTAATTTGTCTTCTAAAATTCCTTCCTATTTTAATAGAGATACACATGGCAACCGAATCTGTTTTCTACCTTTTTAGGACTTCTTTTAATAATGGACCAGAAAATTAAATTAAATTTATGTATTTAATAATATTATTATAGTCTCATTTTTATAAGTAGGCTTAGTGTCCTTTAAATGATGATACATAATATGCAGGCAAGAGAATATTCTTGAGCCTTTACTAATTCCGTGTAGATGTTATGTATAGTTTCTGGTAGCTGAAGAGCCTGGGATTAATCAACACATCATAGATTTAGATAATTAAATATCTCAAATGAGAGGAATGTATTTCCCAGATCCGAGATCAAGTAAGTTACCATGGAAAATTATTAACAAAGGCCTCACTCAAGAGGATTTCAGACACTAAACTACACTTAGTAGGATTACTAGCATAATGTAGTACAAGGACACTGAATAAGATTTTATGATTAATGTTTCGTTGGGGGCTGCAGGTCGGCTCCTGTTTCTTATAGAAAGAACTGTGCCCCGCTCAAATGTGAATTGCAGGGAGGCACTGAGGTTTCGGAGGAAAACCTGACAAGTCGAATCAGAACATGAGGGCAGAGTCCTAGATTTGCTTGTAATGCTCTATGATCTGTCACAAAGTGAATATAAAATGATGATACCAGACAGTCTATCTTTTTTTTTTTTTTTTTTTTTTTTTTTTGCAGTACGCGGGCCTCTCACTGTTGTGGCCTCTCCCGTTGCGGAGCACAGGCTCTGGACACGCAGGCTCAGCGACCATGGCTCACGGGCCCAGCCACTCCACGGCACGCGGGATCCTCCCAGACCGGGGCACGAACCAGTGTCCCCTGCATCGGCAGGCAGACTCCCAACCACTGCGCCACCAGGGAAGCCCCAGACAGTCTATCTTTTGCTTGAAATTTGATATTTCAACTAAAAACATCACCTTAAATTTTGCTGTTCTTACTCGAATTGGTCAAGTCCAGTGTTGTTCAAGGTTTAAAATTTAATCCAAAGATTCTTTACTGTTACAAAGAAATATAAAGTTACCCTAAATTGAAATTGATTAATAGACATCAAAATAACTACAAACACCTCCAAAATTCTCCTGAACGGTGACATAAATAAAAGTATTTCAGAATTTCATTTTGGTTTGTGCACCTCACTCCCTCAGGAGGCCCAAGACGTAAAGGAATCAATGAATGCCAACCACACTGAAATGTTCCAAGAGACAGATTTACTTTTGCTTTAAAAAGTATGCTCTTTAACACTTTTCACTGGAGGTAATGAATTTCTGAAAGGAAAGAGCAAATGTTCTAATTCCTAAATACCTGACTAGTAGTATCATTTTATATATATATAAGCCATTTTCATTCATCATGAATTATTCATGCACCTACCTTAATTTTAATTACCAACCCAACAGACTTAAAAATCACACGGCACCTAAAAATATAAACACTATCACACTGAAGTTGGGAATGCATTATTCTCTATACATAATTGCTATCATGCTGAGGTTGGGTTGCCACCTTTTCCTGTGAAACCACAAAGAGGTTCTGTATGTATGCCTTCAACATATGCACATGTTAGTTAAAAACAGACCCTTTTGGCAACCTTCTTTCTTCTAATACTTTTCATCCTAGAAGGTTTATTAGTTTTACTTTACAGACCCATTCAGCAGTTAATCGCTACTAAATAGAAGACTTCTCACCAGATAATTGACTCAGTAATTCATAAGGAGGACAGAAACTGGGGCTCTGAGAACTCCAAATTAGAGGTCCTTCTAAGAGTTACAGTAGTTCTAAAGCTCTGGCATAGTTTGCTAGGAATGAAGTAGATCCATATGACTGTGTGTGCAGGACTGCCTCCTGGGCACCTTCCCTAGCAAAGACTATTCAAGATTGACACCAGCTTCACTTATTCCATTTATATACCCATGAGCCAGGGACACAGCACTTTTAAATGGTGTAGGTTACCTTTCCATGAAACAGGGAAAGCAGGACTGAATGCTGCATTCCAAATATCCTGTATTTAACTCTCCCAAACACATTCAAATGAATACTTATTTCTTGGTATTAGAAAATACATTTTAAACTTTAAATTCTAGTTAAAATGCAAGTATGCTATTAACCATTAAGTAAATGCCCTCTATTAAGGGCATTAATTATTAAGTAAATGCCACTATCAATAAGATAGTGTTTTTAAAGAACTGTAAATTGATTATTGGCTCTAGCTATATAACTATCATAACTTGAAGCACAGACTATCTAAACTAAGTCAGAATAATCATTTCAGCATAGTTAATAATAGCAGATGTTTGGAAAAATTTATGTCAAAATATATGTCGATACATATATCAGGAAGTTTTTACAAAGAATCAGGCTGACAGGTGAAATGAATGAACTATATTACTAAGTCAGAAAAGCAAATTTCAGGGACTTCCCTGCTGGCGCAGTGGTTAAGAACACGTCTGCCAATGCAGGGGACATGGGTTCAAGTCCTGGTCCGGGAAGATCCCACTTGTCGCGGAGCAACTAAACCCGTGCGCCACAACTACTGAGCCTGTGCTCTAGAGCCTGCGAGCCACAACTACTGAAGCCGGCACACCTAGAGTCCGTGCTCCGCAACAAGAGAAGCCACCGCAATGATAAGACCACGCACCACAAGGAAGAGTAGCCCCAGCTCATGGCAACTAGAGAAAGCCCGCGTGCAGCAACGAAGACCCAAAGCAGCCAAAGATAAATAAATAAATAAATAAATAAATAAATAAATAAATAAATAAATAAATAAATTTGAAAAAGTAAAAAGCAAATCTCAGAAGAGTACTTTTAGTATGGCATGATTTTTGTTAAAATATATACATTAACCCATTTAATCTTTGTAACAACCATATGGAGAAAATACTATTATTGTAATACTTATTTACAGATGTGGTAAATGAAGTACAAACAAGTTCTTTAAAAATGGCCAAGGAACTGGGATTTCAATCCAGGCAAACTAGTGTCAGAGTACAATTCTAATACAGCCACTCATTTTTATTTAGAAGTGGGTGATTTCACAGAGTTAATGAAAAGAAAAAAGAAATATATATATAGTGTGTATATATATATATATATATCAAGTTTATCAAAATGCAAAAATTTCAATATTCAACTTATAAAAACTCATTGCAAAAATTTCTCCAACTGATTAATGCCAAAATGTATCAAACTCCTCAAACTACTCCAAGAAATATATATAGTTTTTGGAATATTTCTGGCTGTAGGCTCTTCTAATAAGGCTAGAAGGCTGTATCTCTTCTAATAATAAAATAAATCCTTCTTAAAACAAACCAAAAAAAAAAAAAAAAGATGAGAAATGGCATGAACATGTAAATTCTACCCAAACCTTGTCAAAACTACACACATCTCTTTTTACACATTTTTAATATAAAGATTGTACTCTTGGAGAACAGGTCCTGGATTTGTCAACATAACATGACAGTATTAAAAATATTAGTTTTTTGGGGTTTTTTTTTTTTGCTTACTAATTATTTGGATGATAATTTTCATGGAACTTTGCAAAGCAGAAAATGAAACACCAATAAACTCTGTAATCAGACCCCTCTCTTCTATTCTAGAGAAACTGAAACCTTTCAGGTGCTTTATAGTTTGCATCTCTTGTCAATTCTCATGTTCCTTTTGACAATCAGTTGCCAACAGCCACAAACATGCACAGCCATCTATACATTTATTTTTAAAGTCCATTGCAATTAGAAGCATCACCAGTAAGATGAACAGCTTAATTTAAAGGGACAGAGTTACTTAAATAGTGAGATTACCCATTTCCTACTGTAATTTTTATTACTATATATTAGAAGTATTTAGCACCTTGTATTTTTACCTTGTATTGTTGACTAAAACTGACCACCAACACTATGTTTCAATTTTGTCTAAATCTTTTAAGCTATTCTAAATACTGAAATTTTACAGGAAAATTCCTATGCAACATAATCCAACAATGTTCTTACTAGTTTGTGAAAAGCAATAAAAAGCCTTTGAACCAAACTCCTTTTTTTGTGTGTTTGCTAAACCACTCCAGGGAATGTTATGCCTATTGTATGTATTAGATTCCTTCCCATCATGACTTTGCAAGAAACTCATTCCATTTCAAAACACACCTGCTATAAACCATAACTGTGCCGGTTATTTGCAACATGTCCAGAGCTGAGCTGGGGCTCACTAAATTGAGGCTTTGAGAGCTGAATTTTAAATATTCAGGAATTTTGCAAACCTGTTCTTAAACTATCGGTAGCTTTAAATGGGCCATGGGTTACATGATGAAATTCTGCAAAGCCTACAAAATTAGACATTTTCCCCCCTTAGAGAGTTGTTTTACCAGTGTGCCGCTGGGTTTACCAGACGTGAGAATTTCTTAACAATGCTATCTGTTAACCTTATTGAAACTAAGGAATTTGTGGATCACATACAGACTGTCACCCTCATGCCTTGTCACTCCTATATAAGTGGTTAAGCAAAATTATAAAGGATGATTTCCTGAAGGTTACTGGAAAAGGAAATTAATTTTCACAACTTTTCTAGGTTCCCCATTGCCAAAAGGTCACTTCTTGTGAAAAAATAGGAGACAGTTCTGCTGATTTAAAAATGATCTATCTATCAAGGTGTCTTAAATGTTTCCTTTCTGTTTTAGCTGAGGTCTTATTAGTCTATGAGCAGCATAGTTACCATATTGCTTTGTCTGTTCTTTCCTCCTTTAATGCCACCAATGTTATTTTTTTAGTAGGCACTATGGAGCCAGAACAAGGTACTTTGCTGCTCAGTTAAAATTAACTGGGGCCACGAGTGGTCTTACACAAGATCTAGGTAACAGATGGGCCAGTAAAGCAGGGCCATGGTGACCAGCCATAAAAGAACTCCTCCCAGGGTGTCTTAACAACAGCCGAAGTATTAGAGGCATTTCCTCCAGAGCCATCTGGCTTTGATTTTTCTAGCTATTTTTTTTTTCTGTCAACACACAGAGCCACAAAGTTAAGGAAGCAATAATTCTTCTCTAGTTACTGTAACTGCTGATGCAAAACCACCAATTTCTCTAAAGCCACTCATCAAGTACAGGGGCCCATCTCTCAGAAGAGTATTCTGTGGGTTAAAAGACTATGTTAGCTAATGGGGGAGTGGTACAAAGTGACTATTCTGTGGTTTAAAGTCAGTGGACGTATTCTTCAGGAGTTCTTACAATTATAGGTTCAAGTGATGTTCGTTTATTTTATCCCAACTGTAACTGAAGACCCAGTTATTCCCTTCTACTACCTCTAAAAAATACATTTTAAAAAAGGAGCAAAGGAATGGTTCTCTTTTGGAAAGTACTCCTTTCCCCACTCCCACCCTGATATTTATTCTGAACAATTGAAGTCATTTTAATGGTACCTAGGTAATAAATTCAGTTATATTTACTAAAGCTTTATGAAGTTCTGATTAGACCTATCACTCAGATAAGGAAATCTCACGTACATTGTTGAAGGGGAAGATTTCCACTAGGAAAGGGGAAATGGCTGACAACGTCCAAATGTAAAAGGATTTAGAAGATGAGGAAGTCAATTAGCAGAGGGGGAAGAGGAGGTGAATGAAAATATATGGTAGTGTTTGAGAGCTTCTGATGAATAATTGGGCTCAAATCAAAGGTTATATGTGACTATAAAGACTGGGAATTGATGGTCCAAGATCAACCTTGATGCAGGAGAAAAACAAAAAGAGATGCTTGCTATTGTGGTCTCTCCTAAGATACAGAGTTAGAGAAAAGAGACTGGATTCTAAAACATAGTAAATAAGGGTTTCCCTGATGGCGCAGTGGTTGAGAGTCCGCCTGCCGATGCAGGGGACACAGGTTCGTGCCCCGGTCCGGAAAGATCCCACATGCCGCGGAGCGGCTGTGCCCGTGAGCCTGTGCGTCCAGAGCCTGTGCTCTGCAACGGGAGAGGCCACAACTGTGAGAGGCCCACATACCGCAAAAAAAATAAAAATAAAAAATAAAAAAATAAATAAGTTAAAAGGCTGAGATTGAACTGTAATCAATAAAACTAGATGTCTCTGAAGAAATAAAGCCATAAACAGAAAAATAAACCATACTTTAGAAGCTACAGAAACATGGTCAAGTATGCCATAGGGTACAGGTTGGGTCTGGTTGAAGCTATGAACAATGCATGGACAGCAGAGGTCCACTTCTATTTTACACTTGCTTCATAACACAAGTGCTAGCTTTCTGGTTTAATGGAGTCATATAGGAACAGAGGTGATGCTGATGGCAAGCTTTCAGTTATCTTAGATTTTTGTAGCTCCTTGGCTCTTTCTTTTGGTTTAAAATAGCAGTCCAATTGTACCATGCCTTGTGCTTATTCTGACACAAAGTACTGGCTTTATAGTGTTCCTGACTGGACCAAAATGTCAGGTGGTCAAGAGGAAGCAGTGATGGGTGCAGTCTGGTTAAGTTTCTCTTTGACTTGAAACTTACGGTACTGAAGTAAGATCATCTACAGCACCCTGAGTGGGAGTAATTCTGCTGAAGAACCAGATGATACTTAGTATATTAAATGATTCTACTTTAATTAACAAAATTCAATTTTGGGGGCAGTTTTAGGTTCAGAGCAAAACTGAACAAAAAGAACAGAGCTCCCATATATCCCCTGCCTGCCCTCCCCCCACACACATACACTTCCCCACCATCAACATCTGCACCACAATGGTACATTTGTTAAAACTATGAACCTACATTGTTCGGTTTGGCATTTATCCTGCTTGGTGTTCTCTGAGCCTTCTGGATCTGTGGGTTGGTGTCTGACAATAATTTGGGAAATTCTCAGTCATTATTGCTTCAAATTCTGTGTCTTTCTTTTTTCTCCTTTTGGTATTTCCACTGTGTGTATGCTAAACCTTTTGCAATTGTCCTGCAGCTCTTGGATTTTCTGTTCTTCTTTTTAAAATATTTTTTCTCTTTGCTTTTTAGTTTTGGAAGTTTCTATTGTCATATCCTCAAGCTTAAGAGATTCTTTCCTCAGCTGAGGACAGTCTGCTACTGAGCCCATCAAAGATATTCTTCATTTTGTTAGTGTTTTTATCTCCAGAATTTCTTTATAATTCTTTCTTAGAATTTCCATCTCTCTGCTTACATTATCTATCTGTTCTTGCATATTGTCTACTTTTTCCATTAAAGCCCTTAGATTATTAATCACAGTTGTTTTTTCTTTAAATTTTTGGTCTTATAATTGCAACATTCTTGCCATATCCAACTCTGGTTCTGATGCTCCTTAAGTCTTTTCAAACTGTTCAAACTGAAATGCCTTTTAGTATGCACTGTAATTTTTTTGTTGAAAGACAGGTGTGAAGTACTGGGTAAAAGAACTGGAGCAAATAGGCCTTTAGTAATGCAGTGGTGAGGTGTGGGGGAGGTGTTCAGCATTCCATGGTTCTATGCTTAAAACAGTCTTTTAATCTGTGCTCCTGAAACGTCACCAGTACTTCTCACTCCCCTGCTTCCTCCAGGTGGGACAGGAACACTAGAGGAAGATGGGTGTTTCCCTTCCTCCAGGTAGAGTAGGCTCTGATAAAATCCCTGTAGTAGATTAGGCTCTGGTAAAATAGTTTCCTCCCAAGGACAGGTGTTATTAAAAAGAACAGTGCTCTGGTCTATCTCAAAATGTTTCCTTTCCCCTCTCCCTACTGGAAGCACATGGGAATTTTTCTGATATTCACTCTGAGGATCTGGTTGAGCTCCTGGAGATAAAACTCACAAAAGCATGATGATACCCCTATGACTGGATTCCCCTGGAGTTTTTAACCCTCAGACTTGTTCATATTGAACCTCTAGAAATTTGTCAATCACAGTTCAGGTCTTCCTATCTAGGCACTGGTTCTTAAAGAAGGTTCTGCTCAAGGATTTCTGCTCTGGTAAATTGTGCTTTTCTGTCTGTGCCTGTCTGTCTCTCCAAGATTTAGGGCAATGGTTTGCCCTGTGACATCAGTTCTCTGATGGTTCTAAGAAGAGTTGATTTTTCAGTTTATACAGTTTTTTATTAGTTGTCAGAACAGAGTAGCAACTTCTAAGCTTCTAACATGCTGGCCTGGAAGCTGGAAGTTAGCCACTCTATTTCTAAATCTTGAAGAACTTAGCTGAAACAAAGACAGCAAAGTCTATCAATAAAATGAGCTAAGACTTTGAGATCAAGCAGAGGTAACACAGAAAATTTTGAGTTGCTAAAGCCGATATTCTGTTACTAATTTTCTCTGAGAAAATGACAGGCAGTAGGATTTATGAATATGAAGCAAGAAAGAGCTGCTTAATTCAATTAAAAAGAAGTTGGGGATCTTAACACTCTGATTTAAGGTATTCTGAAATTATCTTTAATGTTACAAAAAATAAAATTACTTATAAATAGATAGTTTTCTTTTTTTAAAAAAAGCAATCTGTTTTCATTTTTAACATAGTATACTCCACACCCACATGTAGTTTTGTTAGCTAATGAAAAGAACACACATGCTACCTATTGATTTCGTGGCAAAATATAAAAAGGAACTAACATACCAAATTTTTTACACAAACACATATATATTTTAAGTGACTTAGAGGGTTACCTCTGTGTAAAGACTGCACAAAAAATTTCCATGTGTTCTATATAAAAAATAAAAAGGCAGAACAAGGAAAAACTGAAGAAAAGGAAACCAGTTTTTAACAGAAATAAGGGATAAGTCTGAACATTGTCACTGGGAAGTCTATAAGGGCTAAACTTAAATGGATATGCATCAAACGCTGAGGAATGTGTCTTAAAGCTGTATTTGCAAAGTAAGCACACTTTTATTTAATTTACATATGATACATTGGGTGAAGAGTGTTAGCTAAGCCACCACTTGCCCCCAACACTGATCATGTACCATATGCTGAGATACGGCTGCCAGGGGTGGTAGAATTAGACCCTGGGTGTAATGTAGAACATTCAAAGCAGGTACTCAGTTACATACTTGTAGATATCACACAGAGTGCAAAGGTCTTCTCAGGGAAGCAGCATTCTTTGAGTCATATAAAGAATACTTCCTTCCCTGGGACAGCCAGATCTCAGTATGCTATTTGGAGTGTAGTACAGTCCTCAGTCTTGTGGGACTTTGTAGAGTAGCAGAGAATGTGGGGCTGAAAGGAATAGTGGAGAAGTGCCATGTTACAGGAATAGCTATTGGTTTTTAGGAAAATCAAGAAATACTGGAGAAGAGAATTCCCAAGATGGCACAGTAGGAAGACCCTGAGCACACTTCCTCTCATGGGCACACCAAAATGACAACTATTTACAGAAACACTATTATGAGAAAGACTAGAACCTACCAGAAAAATTCTTCTGCAACTAAAGACATAAAGAAAGAAACACAAGACAGATAGGAGGAGCACAGTCGCTGTAGAGTTAAGACCCACACCCCTGGGTGGGCAACCCACAAATGGGAGAATAATTATAATAACAAGGGTTCTCCCAAATGAGCACAGGATCTGAGCCCCACATTGCGTTCCCCAGGCTGGGGGTCCTGCACCAGGAAGATAAGCCCCCTAGAATGTCTGGCTTTGAAGGACAGTGGGGCTTACTTTCAGGAGAGCCAGAGGGTTGTGGGAATAGAGACTTTACTCTTAAAGGGCACAAGTAAAATTTAACACACTCCAGGACCCAGAGCAGAAGTAGTAATGTGAAAGGAGCCTGGGTCAGACCTACCTGCTGATCTTGGAGAGTCTCTCAGAGAGGCAGGAGGCAACTGGAGCTCACCCTGGAGACATAGACACTGGTATCAGTCATTTTGGGGAGCTGCTTCTACCATGTGGACACTGGAGCTAGCAAGTGCCATGTTGGAATCCTCCCTCTAACTTACTAGCATCAGAACCTAGCTCTGCCCCTGTCCATCAGCCAGTAGGCACCAGTACTCGGACACATCAGATCAAGCAATTAACTGGGTGGGGACACAACCCCACCTACCAGCAAAAAGACTGATTTAAGACCCCCTGATCCTAGCCCTTGGACATGGCCTAACCCACCAGAGTGCTCAGAACATGGTCCCACACACCAGTGCACAGCCACTAGACCGAGGACCATTGGGACCCTGTAGCCAGGTACCCCAGGAATCAGATCCTCCTACTGGTGGTCAGGCACCCAGAAACTAATAAAAGACTCTCACTATACATAATCAAAAATTGACAGAACTGAAGACAGAAATAGATAGTTCTATAATAATAGTGACTTCATTAACCACTTTCAAGACTATATAGAATAAGGTTGAGGTGTGTGGACAAGAGAGGAGAGTAGGAAGACACTGTGCTCATGGGGAAGACCCTCTCCCCATGGGTACACCAAATTCACAACTATTTACAGAGAAACTATCAATGAGAACAATCTGAAGACAAGCAAAAAATATCTTCCACAACTAAAGATATAAAGAAGGAACCACAGTGAGCTAGGCAGGAGGGGATGAGACATAGTATAGTCAAGACCCACACCCTTGGGCAGGTGTCCCACAAAAAGGAGGATAATCACAATTACAGAGATTCTCCCCAAGAAGCGAATGGTCCAAGCCCCACATTGGTCTCTCCAGCCCAGGAGACTTGCACAGGGAAGACAAGCCCCCAGAATGTCTGGTTTTGAAGGCCAGCAGGGCTTGTGTATAGGAGAGCTGGAGGACTGGAAGAGACAGATACTCCACTCATAAAAGATTCATACAAATTTTCACATGCTCTGAGACCCAGCATGTAGGCAGTAATTTGAAAGGAGCCTGACTCTGCTCACCAGTGAGCCACCACTAGCCCCTGGGCACCTAAGGGTTCCACAGCTAGCCTCCCTATGACCCAGCCCTGCCAACTAGCAACCAGTGGCCTCTGCACAAGGCAGGGCCTGGCAACCAATCAGACTGGGGGGCAGCCCCACCTACCATAATGCCCACAGAAGTCAGCCTACCACAACAGAAGGATGCACGCAGCCCACAAAGGGGGCACCCCTAGAGTATATAGCTCTGGTGACCAGAGAGGAGTGTGCTCCTCAGACATATAGGACATTTCCTATGAGAGGCCACTTCTCCAAGGTCAGAAAACACAACCAACCTTCCAGGTACCTAGAAATAAAAACAGCAAATCACACAAAATGAGGTGACAGAGGAATATGTTATAAATGAAGGAACAAGATAAAACCCCAGAAGAACTAAGTGAAGTGGAGATAGGCAAGCTACCAGATAAAGTATTCATGGTAATGATCATAAAGATTATCAAAGAACTTGAAGAAGAATGGATGAACAGAGTGAGAAGTTAGAAGTTTGTAGCAAAAACAGATATAAAAACTACAAAAACTGAAATGAAAAATATACTAGAGGAAATCAACAGTAGACTAAATGATACAGAGGAATAGATCAACAAGCTGGAAGACAGAGTAGTGGAATTCACTGAAGCTGAACTGAAATAAGAAAAAGGATTAAAAGAAATGAGGGCAGTTTAAGAGACCTCTGGGACAACATCAATCATACTAGCATTCTCATTATAGGAGTCCCAGGAGGAAAAGAAAGAGAGAAACGGATGGGAAACATATTTGAAGACATAAGAGCTGAAAACTTCCCTAACCTGGGAAAATAAACAGATTTCCAAGTCTAGGAAGCACAGAGAGTCCCAAAAATGATCAACACAAAGAGGACCACACCAAGACACACTGGAATTAAAATGCAAAAGTTAAAGATAAAGAGAGAATATTAAAAGCAGCAAATTACATAGAAATTCACACAAGGCTATCACCTGACTTTTCAGCAGAAGCTCTGCAGGCCAGAAGGGAGTGGCATGATATATTTAAAGTGATGAAAGGGAAAAACCAACAACCAAGAATACTCTACCTGACAATGATCTCATTCAGATCTGATGAAGAGATCAAAAGTTTTTTAGACAAGTAAAAGATAAAACAGTTCAGCACCAGAAAACCAGCTTTACAAGAAAATGATAAAGGAACTTACCTAAGCAAAATAGAAATGTCCACAGTTAGAAACATGAACATTATAAAAGGAAAAAGTTCATCAGTAAAGGCAAATATCAGTACAGGTAGTAAACCAACCAGTACTATTGGTAAGAAGGTTAAAAAAAAAAAAAGCAGTTAAGGGATACACAAAACAAAGAGCTGTAAAATATGATGTCAAAAACAGTAATTGTGGGGGGAGTGGAATAAAAATGCAGGATTGTTAAAATACATTTGAAATTGATCAGCATTTGAAAGAGGTCAACAACTTAAAATAAGCATACATCAAACACACAAACACACACATATGCTATATCTTGTTTAAATCTCTTACTTTCCACAAACCAAAAAACTAGAATAGGCACACACACAAAAAGAGAAAGGAATCCAAATATAACAACACTGAAGATAGTTATCAAATCACAAGGGAAGAGAACAAAGGAAGAGAGGAACCGAAAAGAAATATAAAAACAAACCAAAAATTATTAACAAACTGGCAATAAACATATACCTATCAATAATTACTTTAAATGTAAGTAGACTAAATGCTCTAATCAAAAGACATAGAGAGTTTGGTTCAAGATGGTGGAGTAGAAGGATGTGCAGTCATTCCCTCTTGCAAGAGCACCGAAATCACAACTAACTGCTGAACAATCATCAACAGGAAAACACTGGAACTCACCAAAAAAGATACTCTACATGCAAAGACAAAGGAGAAGCCGAAATGAGATGGTAGGAGGGGCGTAATCACAATAAAATCAAATCCCATAAACACTGGGTGGGTGACTCACAAACTGGAGAACAATTATACCACAGAAGTCCACCCACTGGAGTGAAGGTTCTGAGCCCCACGTCAGACTTCCAAAGCAGGGGGTCCAGCAACGGGAGGAGGTATTCCCAGAGAATCAGACTTTGAAGCCTAGTGGGATTTGATTGCAGGATTGCAGGACTTTGAAAGGACTGGGGGAAACAGAGACTCCACTCTTGGAGGGCACACACAAAGTAGTGTGAGCATCAGGACCCAGGGGGAAGGAGAAGTGACCCCATAGGAGACTGAACCAGACCTACCTGCTAGTGTTGGAGGGTCTCCTGCAGAGTCTGAGGGTGGCTGTGGCTCACCACAGGGACAAGGACACTGGCAACAAAAGTTCGGGGGAGTACTCCTTGGCGTAAGCCTTCCCACAGTCCACCATTAGCCCCATCAAAGAGCCTGCAGACTCCACTGTTGGGTAGCCTCAAGCCAAACAACCAACAGGGAGGCAACTGAGCAACACCCATCAGCAGACAAGCAGATTAAAGTTTTACTGAGCTCTGCCTACCAAAGCAACACCCAGCTCTACCCACCACCAGTCCCTCCCATCAGGAAGCTTGCACAAGCCTCTTAGGTAGCTTCACACACCACAGGACAGACAGCAGAAGCAAAAAGAACTACAATCCTGCAGCCTGTGCAATGAAAACCACATTCACAGAAAGAAAGACAAAATGAAATGGCAGAGGACTATGTGCCAGATGAAGGAACAAGATAAAATACCAGGAAAACAACTAAATGAAGTGGAGATAGGCAACCTCCCAGAAAAATAATTCAGAATAATGATAGTGAAGAGGATCCAGGACCTTGGAAAAAGAATGGAAGCAGAGATAGAGAAGACGCAAGAAATGTTTAACAAAGACCTAGAAGAATTAAAGAACAAACACAGATGAACAAAACAATAACTGAAATGAAAACTACACTAGAAGGAATCAATAGCAGAATAATTGAGGCAGAAGAATGGATAAGTGACCTGGAAGACAGAATGGTGGAAATCACTGCCATGGAACAGAATAAAGAGAAAAGAATTTAAAAAAATGAAGACAGCCTAAGAGGCCTCTAGAACAACATTAAATGGAACAACATTCGCATTATAGGGGTCCCAGAAGGAGAAGAGAGAGAGAAAGGACCCAAGAAAATATGTGAAGAGATTATAGTCAAAAACTTCCCTAACATGGGAAGGAAGTAGCCCCCCAAGTCCAGGAAATACAGAGTGTCCCGGGCAGCATAAACCCAAGGAGAAAAACACAGAGACACATAGTAATTGAATTGACAAGAATTAAAAACATAGAAAAATTATTAAAAGCAACAAGGGAAAAACAAAAATAACATACAAGGGAACTCCAATAAGGTTAACAGCTGATTTCTCAGCAGAAACTACAAGCCAGAAGGGAGTGGCACGATATATTTAAAGTGATGAAAGGGAAAAACCTACAACGAAGATTATTCTATCCAGCAATGAGCTCATTCAGATTTGATGGAAAAATCAGAAGATTTACAGACAAGCAAAAGCTAAGAGAATTCAACACCACCAAACCAGCTCTACAAGAAATGCTAAAGGAACTTCTCTAAGTGGAATACACAAGAGAAGAAAAGGATCTAAAAAAACAAACCTAAAACAATTAAGAAAATGGTAATAGGAACATATCGAGAATTACCTTACATGTGAATGGATTAATGCTCCAACCAAAAGACACAGAGTGTCTGAATGGATACACAAACAAGACCTGTATATATTCTGTCTACAAGAGACTCACTTCTGACCTAGGGACATATACAGACTGAAAATGAGGGGATAGAAAAAAATATTGCACTCAAATGGATATCAAAAGAAAGCTGGAATAGCAATACTCAAAACAGATAAAATAGAGTTTGAAATAAAGAATGTTACAAGAGACAAGGAAGGACACTACATAATGATAATGCAATGCAAGAAGCAGATATAACAATTATAAATATATATGCACCCAATGTAGGAGCACCTCATGCATAAGGCAAATGCTAACAGCTATAAAAGAGGAAATCAACAATAACACAGTAGTAGTGGGGGACTTTAACACCTCAATTACACCAATGGACAGATCATCCAGACATAAAATGTTTTTTTGAGTTTTTCTATTTTTACTTTATTTATTTTTTTATACAGCAGGTTCTTATTAGTTATCCACTTTATACAGACAGAAAATTCTGTCACACAGAATATTAATAAGGAAACACAAGCTTTAAGTGACACAAGAGACCAGACAGATTTAATTGATATTTATAGGACATTCCATCTGAAAACAGCAGATAACACTTTCTTCTCCAGTGCACACGGAATATTCACCAGGATAGATCACATCCTGGGTCACAAATTAAACCTCAGTAAATTTAAGAAAACTGAAGTCATATCAAGCATTTTTCCCAACCACAACACTAAGAGATTAGAAATAAATTACATGGAAAAAAACATAAAAAACACAAACACATGGAGGCTAAATGATACGTTACTAAATAACCAAGAGAATCCTGAAGAAATCAAAGAGGAAATCAAAAAATACCTTGAGACAAATGACAATGATCCAAAACTTATGAGATGCAGCAAAAGCAGTTCTAAGAGGGAAGTTTATGGCAATACAATCCTACCTCAAAAACAAGAAAAATCTCTAGTGAACAATCTACCCTTACACCTAAAGGAACTAGAGAAAGAAGAACAAACAAACCCCAAAGTTAGTAGAAGGAAAGAAATCATAAAGATCAGAGCAGAAATGAATGAACTAGAAACAAAGAAAACAATAGCAAAGATCAATAAAACTGAAACCTAGTTATTTGAGAAGTTAAAGAAATTGATAAACTTATAGCCAGACTCAGCAAGAAAAAGAGGGAGAGGACTCAAATTAATAAAACTAGAAATGAAAAAGGAGAAGTTACAACAGACACCGCAAAAAATACAAACCATCATAAGAGACTACTATAAGCAACTCTATGCCCATAAAATGGACAACCTAGAAGAAATGGACAAATTCGTAGAAAGGTAAAACCTTCCAAGACTGAACAAGGAAGAAATAGAAAATATGAATAGACCAATCACAAGTAATGACAGTAAAACTGTGATTTAAAATCTTCCAACAAACAAATGTCCAGGACCAGATGGCTTCAGAGGTGAATTCTATCCAACATTTAGAGAAAAGCTAACACTGATCATTCTCAAACTCTTCCAAAAAGCTCTAGAGGAAGGAACACTCCCAAACTCATTCTACAAGGTCACCATCACCCTGATACCAAAAGCAGACAAAGAAACTACAAAAAAAGAAAATTACAGACCAATATCACTGATGAATATAGATGCAAAAATCCTCAACAAAATACTAGCAAAGAGAATCCAACAACAAATTAAAAAGATCACACACCATGATCAAGTGTGATTTATCCTAGTGATGCAAGAATTCTTCAATATACACAAATCAATCAATGTGATACACCACATTAACAAACTGAAGAATAAAAACCATATGATCAACTCAATAGATGCAGAAAAAGCTTTTGACAGAATTCAACATCCATTTATGATAAAAACTCTCCAGAAAGTAGGCACAGAGGGAACCTATCTCAACATAAAAAAGGCCATATATGACAAATCCACAGTCAACATCATTCTCAATGTTGAATAACTGGTGAAAAACTGAAACCATTTCCTCTAAGATCAAGAACAAGTCAAGGAGGTCCACTCTCGTCACTATTATTCAACATAGTTTTGGAAGTCTTAGCCACAGAAATCAGGGAAGAAAAAGAAATAAAAGGAATCCAAATTGGAAAAGAAGAAGTAAAACTGTCACTGTTTGCAGATGACATGATACTATACATAGAGAATCCAAAAGATGCTACCAGAAAACTACTAGAGCTTATCAATGAATTTGGTAATGTTGCAGGTTAAAAAATTAATGCACAGAAATCTCTTGCATTCCTATACACTAACAACAAAGATCAGAAAGAGAAATTAAGGAAATAATCCCATACACCATTGCAACAAAAAGAAGGAAATACCTAGGAGTAAACCTACCTAAGGATGTAAAATACCTGAACTCAGAAAACAACTCAGAAAACTCAGACACTGATGAAAGAAATCAAAGGTGCCACAAACAGATGGAGAGATATACCATGTTCTGGACTGGAAGAATCAATACTGTGAATATGATTATACTACCCAAAGCAATCTACAAATTCAGTGCAATCCCTATAAAATTACCAATGGGAATTTTTTCAGAACTAGAATAAAAAAAAATCTTAAAATTTGTATGGACACACAAAAGACCCCAAATAGCCAAAGCAACCTGAGGGCAAAACAACTGAGCTAGAGGAATCAGATTCCCTGACTTCAGATTATACTACAAAGCTACAGTAATCAAGACAATATGCTAGAGAGGACCCCGGAGGAAGATGGCGGAAGAGTAAGACGCGGAGATCACCTTCCTCCCCACACATACATCAGAAATTCATCTACACGTGGAACAACTCCTACAGAACACCTACTGAACGCTGACAGAAGACCTCAGACCCCCCAAAAGGCAAGAAACTCCCCCACATACCTGGGTAGGGCAAAAGAAAAAAAGAATAAACAGAGACAATAGGATAAGGACGGGACCTGCAGCAGTGGGAGGGAGCCGTGAAGGAGGAAAGGTTTCCACACACTAGAAGCCCCTTCGCGGGCGGAGACTGCAGGTGGCTGAGGGGGAAAGCTTCGGAGTAGCGGAGGAGAGCACAGCAACAGGGGTGTGGAGGGCAAAGCGGAGAGATTCCGGCACAGAGGATCGGTGCCCTCAGGCACACACCAGCCTGAGAGGCTTGTCTGCTTGGCCGCTGGGGCGGGCGGGGCTGGGAGCTGAGGCTCGGGTATCGGCTTTCAGTCGGAGCGCAGGGAGAGGACTGGGGCTGGCGGCAGGAAGAGAGCCTGAAGGGGTTAGTGCACCACGGCTAGCCCGGAGGGAGTCCAGGGAAAGGGTCTGGAGCTGCCGAAGAGGCAAGAGACTTTTTTCCCTTTTGTTTCCTGGTGCGCGAGGAGAGGGCATTAAGAGGGCTGCTTGGGGAAGCGCCGGAGACAGGCGCGAGCCGCGGGTAAGGCGCGGACCCCGGAGACGGGTGTGAGACACTGGGGCTACTGCTGCCGCCGCCGCCGCGGGGCCTGTGTGCGAGCGCGGGTCACTGTCCGCCCCGCCTTCCGGGGGGCCTGTGCACCCCGCCACTGCCGGGGTCCCGAGACCCGGGGACGGCTTTCCCGGGAAAGCGCACGGAGCGCCTCGGTCTGGTGCAACGTCACGCTGGCCTCTGCCGCCGCAGGCCCGCCCCACACTGCGCGCCCCTCCCTCCCCTCTGCCTGAGTGAGCCAGAGCCCCCGAATAAGAGGCTCCTTTAAACCCGTCCTGTCTGAGCGAAGAACGGACGCCCTCCGGCGACCTACGCGCAGAGGCGGGGCCCGGTCCAAGGCTGAGACCCAGGAGCTGTGAGAGCAGAGACAGGGAAATCTCTCTGTGCAGCCTCGGAGGCAGCGGATTAAAGCTCCACGGTCCATTTGATGTGCCCTGCGTCTGTGGAGTGCATAAATGGACAGCAAACCGTCCCAAATTGAGGAAGTGGACTTTGAGGACAAGATTTAAGACTTTCACCACTTTTCCTCTTTTTACAACGAATTATCTCAAATTAAGGAGGTGGACTTAGAGAGCAAGATTTCAGACTTCTCGCCCTTTTCCTCTTTTTACAACGAATTATCCCAAATTGAGGAGGTGGACTTGGAGAGCAAGAGTTTTGATTTTTCCCCCTGCTCTCTTTTTGTGAATGTGTATGTGTAATCTTCTGTGTAAGATTCTCTCTGTATAGCTTTGCTTCCACCATATGTTCCAGGGTTCTCTCTGTCCGTTTTTTTTTTTCAATAATTACTTTTTAATTTTAATAACGCTACTATATTTCATACTTTATTCTATTTTACTTTACCTGCTCTTTCTTTTTTTCCTACCTTCCCTTCCTCCCTCCCTCCCTCCGCTCCTCCTTTCCTTCTTTCTTTTTCTTTCCTCCCTCCCTCCCTCCCACCCTTCTTCTTTCCATTTTCTTTTTCTTTCCTTCCTCCCTCCCTCCTGTCTTTCTTTCTTTCTTTCCTTCCTCCCTCCCTTCTTCCATTCACTCTTCCTTTTGCTTTCATTCCTCCCTCCCTGCCTCCTTTCTTTCTTTCATTCTTTCCATCCTTCCTCCCTCCCTCCTTTCTTTCTTCCTTCCTTCCTTCCTTTCTTCCCTTCGTCCTTTCTTTCCCACTCTCTTTCTTTCTTCTACTAATTCTTTCTTTCTACTTTTTCTCCCTGTTATTCTGAGCCGGGTAGATGAAAGGCTCTTAGTGCTGCAGCCAGGAGTCAGTGCAGTGCCTCTGAAGTGGGAGAGCCAACTTCAGGACACGGGTCCACAAGAGACCTCCCAGCTCCACATAATATCAAGCAGCAAAAATCTCCCTGAGATCTCCGTCTCAACACCAGCACCCAGCTGCACTCAACGACCAGCAAGCTACAGTGCTGGTCAACCTATGCCAAGCAACTAGCAAGGCAGGAACACAACCCCACCCATTAGCAGAGAGGCTACCTAAAAACATAATAAGGCCACAGGCACCCCAAAACACACCAGCAGACGTGGACCTGTCCACCAGAAAGACAAGATCGAGCCTCAACCACCAGAACACAGGCATTAGTCCCCCCACCAGGAAGCCTACACAACCTACGGAAACAACCTTAGCCACTGGGGACAGACACCAAAAACAACGGGAACTACGAATCTGCAGCCTGCAAAAAGGAGACCCCAAACACAGTAACATAAGCAAAATGAGAAGGCAGAAAAACACACAGCAGGAGAAGGAGCAAGATAAAAACCTACCAGACCTAACAAATGAAGAGGTAATAGGCAGTCTACCTGAAAAAGAATTCAGAATAATGATAGTAAAGATGATCCAAGATTCTATTTCCAAGATCCAAAATCTTGGAAATAGAATAGACAAAATGCAAGAAACAGTTAACAAGGACCTAAAAGAACTAAAGATGAATCAAGCATCGATTAAAAACACAATAAATGAAATGGAAAATACTCTAGATGGATCAATAGCAGAATAACTGAGGCAGAAGAACGGATAAGTGAGGTGGAAGATGAAATAGTGCAAATGACTGATGCAGAGCAAAATAAAGAAAAAAGAATGAACATAGGACAGTCTCAGAGACCTCTGGGACAACATTAAATGCACCAACATTCGAATTATAGGGGTTCCAGAAGAAGAAGAGAAAAAGAAAGGGACTGAGAAAATATTTGAAGAGATTATACTTGAAAACTTCCCTAATATGGGAAAGGAAATAGTTAATCAAGTCCAGGAGGCACAGAGAGTCCCATACAGAATAAATCCAAGGAGAAATACGCCAAGACACATATTAATCAAACTGTCAAAAATTAAAAACAAAGAAATCATATTAAAAGCAGCAAGGGATAAACAACAAATAACACACAAGGAAATCCCCATAAGGTTAACAGCTGATCTTTCAGCAGAAACTCTGCAAGCCAGAAGGGTGTGGCAGGACATATTTAAAGTGATGAAAGGGAAAAACCTACAACCAAGATTACTCTGCCCAGCAAGGATCTCATTCAGATTTGATGGAGAAATTATAACACTTATAGACAAGAAAAGCTAAGAGAATTCAGCCCCAACAAACAAGATTTAAAACAAATGCTAAAGGAACTTCTCTAGGCAGGAAACACAAGACAAGGAAAAGGCCTACAATAACAAACCCAAAAACAATTAAGAAAATGGTAATAGGAACATGCATATCAATAATTATATTAAATGTAAGTGGATTAAATGCTCCAACCAAAAGACACAGGCTGGCTGAATGGATACAAAAACAAGACCCATATATATGCTGTCTACAAGAGACCCACTTCAGACCTAGGGACACATACAGACTGAAAGTGAGGGGATGGAAAAAGATATTCCATGCAAATGGAAATCAAAAGAAAGCTGGAGTAGCAATTCTCATATCAGACAAAATAGACTTTAAAATAAAGACTATTAGAAGAGACAAAGAAGGACACTACATAATGATAAAGGGATCGATCCAAGAAGAAGATATAACAATTGTAAATATTTATGCACCCAACATAGGAACACCTCAATACATAAGACAAATACTAACAGCCATAAAAGGGGAAATCGACAGTAACACAATCATAGTAGGGGACTTTAACACCCCACTTTCACCAACGGACAGATCATCCAAAATGAAAGTAAATAAGGAAACACAAGCTTTAAATGATACATTAAACAAGATGGACTTAGTTGATATTTATAGGACATTCCATCCAAAAACAACAGAATACACATTTTTCTCAAGTGCTCATGGAACATTCTCCAGGATAGATCATATCTTGGGTCACAAATCAAGCCTTGGTAAATTTAAGAAAATTGAAATCATATCAAGTATCTTTTCTGACCACAATGCTATGAGACTAGACATCAATTACAGGAAAAGATCTGTAAAAAATACAAACACATGGAGGCTAAACAATACACTACTCAATAACGAAGTGATCACTGAAGAAATCAAAGAGGAAATTAAAAAAATACCTAGAAAAAATGACAATGGAGACACGACGACCCAAAACCTATGGGACGCAGCAAAAGCAGTTCTAAGGGGGAAGTTTATAGCAATACAATTCCACCTTAAGAAACAGGAAACATCTCGTGTAAACAACCTGACCCTGCACCTAAAGCAATTAGAGAAAGAAGAACAAAAAACCCCCAAAGTTAGCAGAAGGAAAGAAATCATGAAGATCAGGTCAGAAATAAATGAAAAAGAAATGAAGGAAATGATAGCAAAGCTCAATAAAACTAAAAGCTGGTTCCTTGAGAAGATAAACAAAATTGACAAACCATTAGCCAGACTCATCAAGAAAAGAAGGGAGAAGACTCAAATCAATAGAATTAGAAATGAAAAAGGAGAAGTAACAACTGACACTGCAGAAATACAAAAGATCATGAGAGATTACTATAAGCAACTCTATGCCAATAAAATGGACAACCTGGAAGAAATGGACAAATTCTTAGAAATGCACAACCTGCCAAGACTGAATCAGGAAGAAATAGAAAATATGAATAGACCAATCACAAGCACTGAAATTGAAACTGTGATTAAAAATCTTCCATCAAACAAAAGCCCAGGACCAGATGGCTTCACAGGCGAATTCTATCAAACATTTAGAGAAGAGCTAACACCCATCCTTCTCAAACTCTTCCAAAATATAGCAGAGGAAGGAACACTCCCAAACTCATTCTACGAGGCCAACATCACCTTGATACCAAAACCAGGCAAGGATGTCACAAAGAAAGAAAACTACAGGCCAATATCACTGATGAACATAGATGCAAAAATCCTCAACAAAATACTAGCAAACAATCCAACAGCACATTAAAAGGATCATACACCATGATCAAGTGGGGTTTATTCCAGGAATGCAAGGATTCCTCAATATACGCAAATCAGTCAATGTGATACACCATATTAACAAGTTGAAGGAGAAAAACCATATGATCATCTCAATAGATGCAGAGAAAACTTTCGACAAAATTCAACACCCATTTATGATAAAAACCCTGCAGAAAGTAGGCATAGAGGGAACTTTCCTCAACATAATAAAGGCCATATATGACAAGCCCACAGCCAACATTGTCCTCAATGGTGAAAAACTGAAACCATTTCCACTAAGATCAGGAACAAGACAAGACTGCCCACTCTCACCACTCTTATTCAACCTAGTTTTGGAAGTTTTAGCCACAGCAATCAGAGAAGAAAAGGAAATAAAAGGAATCCAAATTGGAAAAGAAGAAGTAAAGCTGTCACTGTTTGCAGATGACATGATACTATACATAGAGAATCCTAAAGATGCTACCGAAAAACTACTAGAGCTAATCAATGAATTTGGTAAAGTAGCAGGATACAAAATTAATGCACAGAAATCTCTGGCATTCCTGTACACTAATGATGAAAAATCTGAAAATGAAATCAAGAAAACACTCCCATTTACCATTGCAACAAAAAGAATAAAATATCTAGGAATAAACCTACCTAAGGAGACAAAAGACCTGTATGCAGAAAATTATAAGACACTGATGAAAGAAATTAAAGATGATACAAATAGATGGAGAGATATACCATGCTCCTGGACTGGAAGAATCAGTATTGTGAAAATGACTCTACTACCCAAAGCAATCTACAGATTCAATGCAATCCCTATCAAACTATCACTGGCATTTTTCACAGAACTACAACAAAAAATTTCAAAATTTGTTTGGAAAAACAAAAGACCCCGAATAGCCAAAGCAATCTTGAGAATGAAAAACGGAGCTGGAGGAATCAGGCTCCCTGGCTTCAGACTATACTACAAAGCTCCAGTAATCAAGACAGTGTGGTACTGGCATAAAAACAGAAAGATAGATCAATGGAACAGGATAGAAAGTCCAGAGATAAACCCACGCACATATGGTCAACTTATCTTTGATAAAGGAGGCAGGAATGTACAGTGGAGAAAGGGAAGCCTCTTCAATAAGTGGTGCTGGGAAAACTGGACAGGGACATGTAAAAGTATGAGATTAGATCATTCCCAAATACCATACACAAAAATAAGCTCAAAATGGATTAAAGACCTAAATGTAAGGCCAGAAACTATCAAACTCTTAGAGGAAAACATAGGCAGAACACTCTATGACATAAATCACAGCAAGATCCTTTTGGACCCACCTCCTAGAGAAATGGAAATAAAAACAAAGATAAACAAATGGGACCTAATGAAACTTCAAAGCTTTTGCACAGCTAAGGAAACCATAAACAAGACCAAAAGACAACCCTCAGAATGGGAGAAAATATTTGCAAATGAAGCAACTGACAAAGGATTAATCTCCAAAATTTATAAACAGCTGCTGCAGCCCAATAACAAAAAAAACAAACAACCCAATCCAAAAATGGGCAGAAGACTTAAATAGGCATTTCTCCAAAGAAGATATACAGACTGCCAACAAACACATGAAAGCATGCTCAACATCATTAATCATTAGAGAAATGCAAATCAAAACTACAATGAGATATCATCTCACACCAGTCAGAATGGCCAGTATCAAGAAATCTAGAAACAATAAATGCTGGAGAGGGTATGGAGAAAAGGGAACACTTTTGCACTGCTGGTGGGAATGTGAATTGGTACAGCCACTATGGAGAACAGTATGGAGGTTCCTTAAAAAACTACAAATAGAACTACCATATGACCCAGCAATCCCACTACTAGGCATATACCCTGAGAAAACCATAATTCAAAAAGAGACATGTACCAAAATGTTCATTGCAGCTCTATTCACAATAGCCCGGAGCTGGAAACAACCTAAATGTCCATCATTGGATGAGTGGATAAAGAAGATGTGGCACATATATACAATGGAATATTACCCAGCCATAAAAAGAAACGAAATTGAGCTATTTATAATGAGGTGGATGGACCTAGAGTCTGTCATACAGAGTGAAGTAAGTCAGAAAGTGAAAGACAAATACTGTATTCTGACACATATATATGGAATTTAAGAAAAAAATATCATGAAGAACATAGGGGTAAGACAGGAATAAAGACACAGATCTACTAGAGAATGGACTTGAGGATATGGAGAGGGGGAAGTGTAAGCTGTGACAAAGCGAAAGAGAGGCATGGACATGTATACACTACCAAACGTGAGGTAGATAGATAGTGGGAAGCAGCCACAGAGCACGGGGAGATCAGCTCCGTGCTTTGTGACCGCCTGGAGGGGTGGGATGGGGAGGGTGGGAGGGAGGGAGATGCATGAGGAAAGGGATGTGGGAACGGATGTATATGTATGACTGATTCACTTTGTTATAAAGCAGAAACTAATTAAAAAAATTTTTAAAAAATAACTACATGAAGTTCCAATTTTCATGCATTTGCTTGGCAACTTTAAAGTAATAATACCAACTGTTGACAAGGAATAAATTTGTTGTACCAATCCACAGAGTAATTCAATGATATCTAGTAAGGTTAGGGTGACTTATAAATTGTATAATCAAACTGTGACTTTTAAAAAGTAAAACAGTATACTAAAACATATAAAATTATGTAATATTTAGTATACTTATTTACTGACTGACAAATTGTTTTTTATTACATTGATGGACCTATAAATAGTTCTGTTCAAAATTGTTTTCAAAAATGAAATTCTTCAAAAATTTTAAACTGTAATTGAAGCAAAATGGAAAAATTAAGTTCTTTATATTTCTTATTTACACATTAAAAATAGCAAGGGGACTTCCCTGGTGGTGCAGTGGTTAAGAATGCACCTGCCAATGCAAGGGACACTGGTTTGAGCCCTGGTCCGGGGAGATCCCACATGCTGTGGAGCAACTAAGCCTGTGAGCCACAACTACTGAAGCCCACGCCCCTAGAGCCCGTGCTCCACAAGAGAAGCCCCCGCAGTGAGAAGCCCGTGCACTGCACCTAGAGAAGGCCTGCACACGGCAACAAAGACCCAACGCAGCCATAAATAAATAAATAAAAATAACAAGCAGTATAATTATTCTGGGAAATATTTATATACTTAAAGCAGTTTGTTAGTCATACCTATGTCTGGTTATTTTCTGAAAAAATGTACTTATAATAAAGTTGATTATTGATTTTTAATAAAATTATCTGCAATCTTTTCCAAAGTTGATTCCAAAGGTGTCATCACTACCAAGAGTTATCGTCAGTGCTTAGCTTTTTGACTGAATTTTATAAAACATTCATAACATTGTCAAATGTTTAATTTCTAGCAGAATAAACTTCCAAAAGGTTTATCTTGGTTCCATTAACTGGATGCTCGATTGAACCATATTTAGATCTAATTTTCTACATGAAACATGCAAATGGCATCATTCAGCTGTTCGTGATTTTTCTCTGCTGCTAATGGAGCTAACATATTAACAGCTCTTGTTGCATATTTCGTTAAGTACTGAAAAGATCTGGAATAAAAAATGAATACAATTTATTTAAGAAAGCAGTAATTTGATCTAAATGAAAAGCCATGCTTCTCAGACTGGTATGCTTGCATACTTTCTCCAAATTCACAAATTAAACATATGAAAAGGACATTTTCAGGCAGTTTTCTTAGTGTAACTGTTAACTTTTGAAATACCAGCTAATATTTTGTCCTCAGATTTGTATCTTCTGGGTTTCAAGAGATCAGTGTTAACCTTTATGACCCCAATAGTGGATAGAAAACACCAATGGATATATTGTACAGGTTTTATGGTTGCCATAAACTTTCTTGAAAGGGAAATTCAGTACTTACTTTTTAATTAAACACACTTTTATAAACTCACTGCTGAAGCATTATTTCAAAGTAAGCGATCAATAAATACATAGCTGGAGGTGTCTGAGAGATGACAAAACCACTCTAGCAGGACCAAGTAACCACTCTCTGTGTGCTCAGCTTCTATTCTCTGCACATTATTCACATGTACCTAAGCTCTTATTTCCTTTGTTTTCTCCAACCTCAACATATGGTGGCCTGCCAGTTTCATTTAAGTGGACAGCATGAAAAATCATGTCCAACGCTTACCCTACCATCATGCAAGATTGGAAGGAGTTAGCTGTCCCTAGCCACTGCTGACCCACTGCATATTGTTTTATCAATCATCAACACTGCATGCTACCCTTGAAAGGGAGGTACTAGCCATGTTTTGTTTGAAGTGGGTCAGGAAAATAAAGTCAATTTTCAGATTTAACCCCCTGTTGACATTATAACTCAACATTTCATTTGTCTCACTTTTTTTTTTTGTTTCACTTTTGTACAGCCATGACTAAAGCTGGAGGTATTAGACAAAATGGACATTTAACAAACCCATGCTACTTTTTAATCAATTCAATTGATTATAATACTTCATTAAAAAGAAAAATTCAGGACAGATGCTAAATCGATCAGGATGTATGGACAAGAATAGTAGAGTGGCACTCATGGGAACAAATGAGGATGTCTGGTCTCCCCAGAATTGAAACTGTGCACACAATGCAACCCAGTTATTCTCCTTCTATATATTCATTAGAAACTCTTATACATGTGTACCTAAAGTATAGAGAACGGTTTTCATTATAGCATTTGGATAAATACATTACGGAACATGACAGAATACAGCAGACTGGGATCTATAGTATCAATGTGGGTAGCTCTCAACAAGAATAACTGGGAAAAAATAATATTCACATGAATATTAAAAACTCACAGTACACTAGTAAGTGTTATATATAAACATATATATTCTAATGAAACTTTAAGATCATAAAGGTAAACATCAGGCTCATAATAATTGCACCTCCATACAGGGAGAAAAGGAAATGAACCTGAGGTGTACTCCAATTATAACGGAGTGTAATATAAATGGAACAGGGTATGTGTTAATAGTGATCATTTCTGGTTGGAGTTAAATAGGTACTTCTTATTTTATCTAGTATCTTATTTTTTCAAATTTCACTCAAAAACAAAATAACATCATAAGGAACAATATTCAGTTTAACTTGGAATCACCTTGTTACATACTTTGCCTACAAAATTCCCTGCCTCCCTCCTTGCCATCTCTAAGGGATTCAAAAAAGGAAGTATGATTTCTATGTATAAAATAGATAGCTAATGAGAGCCTACTGTATAGCACAGGGAACTCTACTCGATACTCTGTGGTGACCTAAATGGGAAGGAAATCCAAAAAAGAGGGGATATATCTATACGTATGGCTGATTCACTTTGCTGTACAACAGAAACTGACACAACAGTGTAAAGCAACTATATTCCAATAAAAAATGATAAGGAAGTATGGAAAATGTGGTTCTTTATTAAAATTTTTATCCATATACAATCAAATATATAACCAGCACATCTCTGTTCTTGACACATTATCCATATACAATCACAGAGTATGAGGACAGAGAAGAATATGTGCAGAATTTGACTTCTGAATAAAGGAAATCATGCTCATGTTTATCTACAATATATATTCTTAAAAGAGATAAATAACATTCCAGAACTGACATTATTACAATGAGAAATGATTGAAACATGCTAATAAAATCTATATAAGCTTTATGGAAACAATGAATACTTGTCTAACTGTCTTTTAATGCATAAAAGATGGGAACAGCTACCTTCATGCCAATTAACTAGACTTTAGTTGCACTAATTAAGAGAACTACAGCTTAGTCAATCAAAGGGTAGTAGATTAGTTACAATGGATGTCAAAATCATCCTTTATTAAATTAGGTTTAGAATCATATCTAGTTTGAAAAACATTACTAAATACATAGAAAAAAGTTTGGTTGTGCAGATTAGTATGATTTCAGTGGAACATGTATCATCTTCAAAATCTGATAAGAACTTTCCAATCCATAAAACACTGTAAGAGAAAACTGTGAGTCAGGCTAGACACACATTTCAAAGAGCTGATTGCAAATCACTTATGCCTCACTCTCGAGTTACCTCAATAATGTTCAGCGCTTGCAGAGTGTTTTCTAGCTTCAAAGAGCCTAAAACTTTAACTAATTAATCCTTACACTACCCAGTGAGATAGTGATAAGAAACCCCTTGAAGAGAGCATCTAACTATATAATTCACACTTGCATATACAGAATTCAGCATATATGTCATGTGTTTTCCTATCTCTCTATTTCAGTAAATCTTAAGAGAGATGATATCCATATGTGAATACATGATGCATGGCCATCTATTGTGTATAAAATTATGTACCCTGAACTCAATCTGCAACTAAAAGCTAACAAAGAAAGATATATGTACAGCCAACACATGAAAACATCTGGTACATTCTGCTGTATTTTCTTTTCTCATTCATTTTACATCTTGTTCTTGGCCATTCCAGAGTGAACTTGATTTGAATAAGCTAAAACTCTTCCATGGAGGATATACAATTCTCTTGTTAATGTTTAAATAATTTTTATTTGTTCTGAAATAAAGGGTTTTTAAATGAAAGACCTATAAATTATGCTGAATATAAGAGAATACCATATGGGAAAGCTTCACCCAAATGAAACAATATTTAACTACTGTATTAAGAATTCTCTCTAGTAGGATTCCCTTCTCTCTGCAGGTAGCTGGCTACAGCAGTCTACCAAAACAAATCTATTCCTGCAGTAAAGGCCAACACTAGGTCACTCAGAGAGAGAGCGCACTTTCTGTCTGCAAAGGGCTCTATATCCTTTTGCTGAAATAGGGGAAATCCTTATCCAGTTTTCCTGTTTAACTAAAAATTCATTTAAAAATTAATCTTATTCTTTATCGTTTCAAAGAAATTCTGCTTTCCTTCAAATTGCTTGGCCCTTATCTAATCTCTATAAATATCTAAAATTACACAGATATACACATACACAAAAGAAACAGTACAATTGGATGAGCATCCAAAGTGTCCACATGTTCTGTTTTAAAATTTCTCTCATGTACTATTTGCATTAAAGTTGTAATTATCATTCAATGGATGATCTATTTTACCAACCTCCCCATTGAAGTCAGTATGTACAATGTGAGCAACAAGATTTCCATTTGCACACACTTTAAAACTAAACTTATACAGCTAAAATGATCAGCTTTGTTGTCAAAGACGGACACTGCTTAAACTTTAATTTTTAAAATATTCTTCTTTTCAAGGTGCAAGCATTTTTCCACTTAAGTTGATCTAAAACAAACTGTTGAACATTTAAATGGAATGAAAAAAGTAAGCTGAAAATATTTTATTTCTTAGTGTAAAAAACAGAGTCATTTCAGTTCTTCCTTAATTAATTACATAGGACTAGTGAAAGAGCTAATGTGTCATATTGATTTATTACTTGAGTCTCTAGAGACAATAAGACTTAATTCATTAGCAAGGGGAAATAAATTAAGGGTTTTTACACGGATCTACCTTAAAACAACTGAGACTTTTACAAACACTAAGCTCATATTCTTTCCAGTTACAATTAAATTGATCATTTCTTTCTTCTTCTCCTCTATGCTTTTCAATCTTAATAGAGATGTAAAAAGTTAGGATTGGAACATGGAACAAAGAGAGCTTTCCTATAGAAAGAGTCATAAAGATTTTTCACAGGAGACTGAGGTCTCAGATGAAGAGTAGAAATGATATGGGAATGTAAATTGGTACAGCCACTACGGAAAAGAGTATGGAGGTCCCTCAAATATTAAAAATAGAGCTATCGTATGTTCCAAAAGTTACATTTCTGGGTATATATCTGAAGGAAATGAAATCACTACCTTGAAGTGATATCTATATCCCAATGTTCATTGCAGCATCATTCATAATAGCCAACATATGGAAACAACCTAAGTATCTGTTGATGATAAATGAACAGCCTAAGTGTCCATTGACAGTAATTTCCTGATAAAGAAAATATGGTGTGTGTATGTGTGTGTGTATATGTATATAATGGAATACTATTCAGCCATAAAGAGGAGGAAATCCTGCCATTTGTAACAATATGGATGGACCTTAAAGGTATTGAGCTAAATGAAATCAGTCAGACAGAGAAAGAACAAATCTGTATTTTCTCATCTATATGTAGAATCTTAAAAAAGCCACACACAGAAATAGAGGGTAGAATGGTGGTTTCCAGAGGCTGGGGGTTTGGGGAAATGGGGAGATTTGGTCAAAGGGTACAAACCCCCAGTTTTAAGATGAGTAAGTTCTGAGGATCTAATGTACAGCATGGTGACTATAGTTAACAATACTGTATTTTATGCTTGAAACTTACTGAGAGAATAGATCTTAAATGTTCTCACTGCACCTGACCCCCAAAAGATGGTTAACTACCATGTGAGGTGATGAAAGTGTCAAGTAACTTTACTGTGGTAATCATTTTGTAGTATACTCAAGTAATAAATCTTCACATTGTACACCTTTAACTTGTACAATGTTATGTTTCAATTATATCTCAATAAAGCTGGAGGGGGAGAATATCAAGAGATTTTTTAAAAGAGTAGAAATGATAAAAGCTTTGGCAGTAATATTAATCAGGGTTCTCCAGAGAAACAGAACTAACAAGATATGTGTATGTATGTATGTATGTATATATATATATATATATATATATATATATATATATATATATATGTCAAAAGAGAGAGATTTATTAAGGATTTGGCTCACATGACGGTGGAGATTTGGCAGGTTCAAAATCTGCAGGGTGGGCCAGCAGGCTGGAAACACAGGAAAGTGTTGCATTTCAAGTCCAAAGGCAGACTTCTGGCAGAATTCCCTCTTCTTCTAGGGAAGTCAGTCTTTTTCTGTCCAGGCCTTCAACTGATTGGATGAGGTCTACCCACCATTATGAAAGAGAGTTTGCTTAACTCATAGTTTATTGATTTAAATGTTAACCTCATCTTAATAAATACTTTCACAGAAACCTCTCAAATAATGTTTGACCAAATATCTAGGCACTGTGACCTAGCCAATTTGACACATAAAATTAACCATTACAGCAGAGAAAGAAATTTTGTAAGATCTAATATGCATCGAAATATCTTTCATATATTTAGTCTGATTCCATCTGGATATAGACAGCCAAGGAAAGATGGAGAAATATTTATTCTCATAATAGAGACAAGGTCATGACCTTCCTAACTCACTCCCAGGATTGTCATAGAAAAGGAGAAACACATCTACTGCTCATACTTTATGAGCAGCTTCTCTACCAATAGATCATAAACTTGAAAACATCTGCCTACATAGAGCCACTTGTCTGGGGAAGACATCATCAGAATTTGAGCTTGAACTCTAATGATTAGCCTTGGGATCTTTGACCTTAGTTGAACGAATTTCAAAGCCTAAAAGTAGTTCTCTTTTGCAAGAGAAGTTGACTCTTCAAACACCCTATCCTGGAAAAATCTAACCTAGCCGAACATTCGGTTATGAGATGATTAAAAAACAAACAAACAAACAAAAAACCTAACAAGGAAAAAAACCTGACTGTAGACAGCCAGTTCAATGGGCATCAAGAAAAAGTACTTTGTATACTAATATCAAAGTTTGTCAGAATTATAAACAGGTCAGCATGTCCACAAATTGTCTCCTGCTTTGAAATCCTTCATTTTTGAGTGTGGATTTATCTTTACAAATTATTATTGTTTTTTATGACTGTATGCATGTATGGATCCTGCAACATTGGCATATGAGAGGTCACACATGGAGAACCTATACATATAAGGCCAATAACGAGACGGGTATCTGGGTCTTGTGAAATGCCTTAGCCTAGAGTGAGAGGAGACATTTTTCTTCTCTCTGGGTCTCTCATTTGTAAGAAGGCAAACTACGAAATGATTACAAATAAGGTCTAAACAAAGAAGGACACAGTCTCTAGTGTCCAATTTGTTGTGATCTTTCCTGTAAATCTCTCATGCCATCTCAAAGACTAACATTAGATCCTGGTCTTGCATGCCTAAATGGGGAGGACTCATGCAGTAGCTTCCTGGGGAGATTTGGTCTAAACATAGAAATAACATGCAGATAAGTGGGCAGTAGTCCAGGGCCAGATTTCCTGACTGAGGCATATATAAACCTATCAGGGATTCCTAGAAATATTTGGGGAAATGAAACTGGTTAATAATGCTCTTATAAAATTAAGCAAAAAGGACATCACAGACTATAGTGTACTGAGCAGAAAAGTGAGACTGCACATAGCAATTCAATCTGGGTTTTGGGTAAATCCCCCAATATCCCAAATTAATGTTATATCATAAAACATGTTTGAAATGGGTTATATAAAAACCATTTGATTTCTAGTTGCTTTTCATTATTAAAGGGAAGGTAAACCTCATGAAATCTAACCTTAAATTGTAAGACTATTTTAACTTCAATAAAACTTACTTAACTTGGGATAAACAAATGTGAATTTTCTTGTTTTTTGATGTTAAAATGATAGGATTAAACCAGAACCTCCTTGGGATTTTTACTGTCTGGTGTCATGGCCACCATGCTAAATGATAAACACTGTGCAAGATTAACAACAGAATGTTTGTATCACGATTTCCCCTCTTCAGAATAAGGTTGTTTTAAATTATGACCATGAAATGTGTCTTCCAACATCAAGAGCCAAGCAATATTATTTAACAATAACAACAACAAAACTTTGGCAAGAGTAATATTACCAAAAGATACTACCACATTTTTATTGGCATGTGGAAAGGAAGTAGAAAATTCTCACTTCAGTAATATTCAGAGACTCTTAATCATATTTTTGACACGTGTCAAGATGTGCCACAAGCACTAATTCCAGCTTTTAAAATCCTCTTTTTTAAGTTTTTTGTTTTAACTTTACTTATGAGTTGGGTCAAACAAAGCCCCACACAACTTCAATCACTGTCCTGACATTGTGTCTGCTTCTGAACTTTATACAGAAACAAAAAACTAAATAGCATTATAGGTTGACCAAAAAAATACATGGATCAATGTATAATATATGTTGATTCTCCATTTCTACAATCCTCTTGATCAATATTTGTTTTTTACCTCGAACATTAACATTAAATTTTTTAAGGTACATTTTCTTTAAACAGGGATACCAATTATGTTTTCTTTCTCTTTTGTTAAAAAACAATTTTGAATCTTTTCTGTTTTTTAAAAGTTCAAGTATATCATTATTCTAGTAAATAGAAATTATACTTATTCAAGCATATATTTGCTGCTCATTTTATCTTACTCTCTATGCTGCCAGCATAATCCCTTTATGGACAAATATATTTTTTTCTCTCAGTTTATTCTCTGAAGATTGAATAAAAAGGATTTTAGTGACTTATAACTCTTTTGGAAAGAGATCTCAAAACTAAGTCCTTCCATTCTTCCATTCTTCATTTTCAACTCAATTGTATGACCAAATGTGTTCCAAAAGTAACTGGAATTGTTCATAATCCATGTTCTCCTGGATCTAAGAATCTTTAAAAAGATTAGCTGGAAACTTCTCTGGATTATGATAATGTTAATAGAGATTCTTCTGAAGGTTTCTTGGAGTTGAGTAGGGTTTCTAAATACATAAAATTAATGAAAATATAAAGGTTGAAAAATATGATAACCGGAAGAAATCTTAACTACAAGAATTAGTGAAATACAGTGCCTTTTTTCATGCAAATTACATACAGTCAGCCCTCCATATCCGTTGGTTCACACCTGCAGATTCAGCCAACTGCAAATTGAAAATATATTTTTTTAATTCCAGAAAGTTCCATAAAGCAAAAGTTGAATTTGCCATGCCCAACAATGATTTACATAGCATTTACATTATTAGGTATTATAAGTAATCTACAGATGATTTCAAGTATATAGGAGGATGTACATAGGTTATATGCAAATACTATGCCATGTTGCATAAGGGACCTGAGCATTGGCAAATTTGGGTATTTGCAGGGGTGTCCTGGAACCCATCCCCCACAGAAACTGAGGGGCAACTGTATATCTTTTTAAAAGGAACAGCTCCTAATGCACTTATTTGGTTCTTTCTCTGCAATTATGCTAACAAGTATCATGCTGAGAAAGGATTAGTCCTGATGGACAATCAAAGACAATGCTTCCTTCCTGGTAAAAAGGTGAGAAAAGATGTCAGCATCTGAGCTGCAGTTATTAGGCATTGCAGCAGGAGGTCCATATGACCAGTTAGTGAGCACAGTCAGAGTTTGCTAAAGTAGAGAAACTGCCTAGTCACTAGGCAGGCTCCTCTGTGCCATCATATATGTAACATCTCTGATTTGGTGGGTGGAAACCGCACCACACACATCTCCCTGACAGTTTGACTTAGCGTCCTTCTCTCAGCTTGGCAGCCATGACATCTGGCCAGGTAAAAACTCCTGGTGAGATGAAGCATTTGCCATAGCAGCAGGACATGTGTACCTGCAAAATCTGAAGGAACAGAAAACATTCCTTAAAGGAAGAACCAGGAAGGACCAACTTATTTAGTTCTATATTAACAACAATAAAACATGAGAAAGCAAGATTTTAAACACAAGATTAAAGTGTGTTCATTGTATCCTCATAATGTCCCTTATAGTAACTAATGAGATGAAAAGAGAACAAAATCTCCTGATAATTTTAATGATATTGTTGAGTGATTATGATATGTTTTCATATATTTGTATATTTCAGTTTATATTTTATTCAATATGACCTCCTGAAATATTTTCTTTAATATCAAAGTTTGAAACCTAAAAATCAGGTAAGATTTATTTTCTCTTTACTGTTAATTGTTGACATTATGTCAAAACTCAATTCCAACATTTTTGAGATCTTTGTTTAAGTAGCATAATAGGGTATGTGTTAGCTTGCCCTATATATATTGTATAGACTACTGATATTAGCATGAGAAAACCATAGGTCTCCAAATGAACTAATCATATAATACTAAGTAAACATGGCTTGTCTAAAAAATACGGGTTAGGTTACATTCCAAATGGACAACGTGGAATAAAAACATGGTATCTTAGAAATGGGTGTCTAATACAATCATTTTTAATGTACCTCCCAGAGACTGCTTTAAGGCAAAGGTGACCACAAGGCCAGTGGTAGATGGTTACAAGCTGTCTTTCCCAACATCTGTGTAAATAGATTCAAAGAACCAAAGGCTGCAGTTTCAAAAATTAAACTACAAAAGGCCATATCTATAACTGTACACAAAATCGCCTTGTCTACCCCTTCTTCTTACCCCCTACTACTTCTGGTGCTGTTAAAGAAAAAGAATGTCTGAGGACCACCAAGGAGAAAAAGGGCAGAAAGAGGACATGGGAATAATTATTTTCAAGGGTGCCTTGAAAAAGTCATTAGTCCTTCTTTCTGTATTCTAGAGAAGCAATATCTGTGCATATAAATCAAGGCAGTGTCCTTAAGATATATATGTTTGTAAAAATGGGCAGTTTCAATTGATACTTTTCTATTTTACTACTGTCTTAAGCTATAGCAAGATTTTTAAATATGGCACATAGGAATGATATGCTACCGTGGTGGCATTTGTGAACACTGACACAAGAATTATGGCTACCCCACTTCTCAGCAAGAAGGCTCAAGGAGTCCTTCTCTGTGTCCTTAACCCACCAATCTAATATGATCATCTACAAGTAAGGAAATAGAATACAGATTTTGATCAAAAGAGAAAATATATAAGTCAGTTTGAGGTTGTGGAGAGGGGTAGGGGAGTGATGGTGGTGGTGGCATACTTCAGCTTCTAAAAACTTAGCCTTTAACCTGTATGGAACCCTATGTGTCAGATGCACAGTATACAGTTAAACCACTTCAAGGTAAAGATGAAAAATTAAGACTTTGAGAGCTTCCTGAGGATAGTAGAGTTCACACATGGCAGTGCTGAGACCAAATTTATCTCACTCCAAAATCCCTTTTCTTTCCTCCAAACCCTATTATATTTCTTCCATAATTATCAATTCACAGATGAGAAATTTGCTGACATTGGAGTAATTTAAAATTAAGATTCAGAAAAAAACTTAAAATATACACTAGCTTCCCTAAGTAACTAGCATGCTACTTTCTTTCTGATTGGGAAGGCTGTGCCTTCTTTTGTCTACTAATTGCTCAGAACCCAGTCTATTTTCTACCCAAATAATACCACAGTGAATAGCATTTTTATTTACTCCATTCCATGGTCCTTACTTCCTTCTTCTGTAGCTTTATTACATACCATCTTTTCTGAAGCAGCTAAAGTCCTTTTTATTTTAGAATCAGCTAGGAAATAAGAAGAAATATGTTGTATAATGTACTATATCTCTATGATCTGAGACCACATTTTCACATTCCCATTTTATTTTTCATTGCTTCTTTTTTTGTCTGCTTGCCCATTTAATGGAATGATAAAATGAGACCTTGTGCGAAACAGTCAGTTTTGTTTTCAGACCTTCAACAGTGCCTGTAGGCCTTCTGTGTAAAGCACTGGTTCCTCGAACTGGCAGAAATAATCCTTCACGATCCTGCTTCTTTCTGGCTTCTCTGCCTTGCACTTTAAGCGCTAGAAATGCAGCTGCTAATTGTTCACCACCCTTTATTTTATATTGTTTGAGATAGTCCTCTAAAGAACTGTAGTGCCTGCCTGCTTATTAGAGGTTGAAGTGAACATAAGCTGAGGTCTGAGAGTATGGTTTCTTAAAACGGCAGCTCCACAGTGGCAAGAAAACCAGAAAACTGGGCCATATCAGAAAAATGTCATGAAAACTACCTATAAAAGTGACAGACCTGCCACATACTTTTTTCTCCACTCTCCCTTCTGATACCCATATTAATATCATAAGTAAGTTAATAGTAAAAAGAAAGAAAACAATGACAAATAACCTGGATGTCATACAGCACATGGAGAAAGTCACCTACAGGACAGTTAAGACCACAGACTAGGGAATGTCTGAAGGGAATCCAGACAAGGAGGAAGCTCAAACCTGCAAAATCCCCAGAAGCCTCTAGACTAGGAAACAGGATTTGCCTGAGAACAAGAATAAGGTCTGGATGACTCATACACTGAACAGTTGAGCCCTTACCTTTCCCCCGACTCTGGGAGAAGAATCTCTGAAATCAAGTGTGTCTCCCCCACCTTTCCCCAAAGCGTATAATAGAATTGTTCTATTCAATTGAATGCCTGTACCTGTATCCAACCTCCACCCATTTCTAAGAGATAAGTCCTATACCCTCTTTCATTTAGAAGAATCTCAGTTTACCAGCTGATTTGGTCATATGGTAATTCTATTTTTAATTTGAAATTGAAAACACCTACAGATAGAAAAGCCAATGTACTTCTCACTTCAGGCATTCAGGCAAAAATGGGAGAGTCAACTTTCCATAATAAATGCAGTAGACAGTATTAATCAAAGAATGATAAATTGATATAGACTATAATTTCTTACAATTTAAACTTTCAATGCTTTTAAAATAAAGTTTCTTTAACTTGCCTCTAAAAATGTACTGTATTGATGGGAGAGACATACATAGGAAGCATGCACTGGTGGTTATCAGGGAGGTGTGTGGGAAACAAAATATCAAGCAGACGAAGAAAGAATCCATTTGCGGAGGGGTAAGCAAGCCTCTGTTCTGTGTTAGATATCAGACTGTATGCTATAGAGGACATAAAGTTGAACGAAGATGGGATATTTGTGTACTTTTAACTAAGCAGAATGAGCAAAATATTAGTTACATCTACTATACTGTTTCATTGCAGAAGTACTTAGAATTCATCAGAATTATGTACAGTGCATTTAGAAGGCATAAACTATACCAATTCAGTGCAAAAATATCTCTAAAGGGTAAAGTGACCCAAGGTATGAACACAGACTATGTTATTATTAAACTACCTTGAGATTTGCTCTATGATTAAAATCTATTTTTTTGTGGTATGTACAACACAGTATCATTCCTAAAAGATCTGGGTCTTAGGGAAAACTAAACTCTTATTATTTTACTTTCTATAAACACTTCATAGAAATGACATAATATTTTTTTAATGTAAAGAATAGCTTTGAAGTACAAGAGTCATTGTGAGGCCTATAGGGGTGGGGGAATGATAAAAAGTCTATGAAAAAAAAAAGTCTATGAATTGGTTGTATGCATATTTGAGCCTCGGCAATCCCTTAGTAGCAGCTAACATATCATATCATGGCTATACAGGATAGTAGAAAGCTTGAAGGCACTGGAGTTTAAACAAAGGTAGTCCTGAAAACTGGCAATGCCATTTACCAGGTGCATTAACAATTTATTCACCTTCTCTGGGCCTCAGTTTCCACATATGAAAATATCTCTGCTAACTTGTATTTTGTCCAATGTTTTTCAGTTTCATTTGTCCCAAACCAGGACACTAGCCCAGTTATTTTCTTAAGATCAATTTTTGGTCAACAACACCATTTACCTCTCTCAAAGCTGGCATTTGCTGACCCATTTGCAGTTAAAATGGCACCCTTTTTCTTCCGCTGGCTAGTGAATTCATCACCCACTCTCAATCTACTTCTCAGCTGCAGCTGGAAAATCTAAAGATTGATTTTCTCAGCCTCCATTGTAACCGTGTGGTTATGTGACATACTTTTAGTTAAGATTTAATAAGATTTAAATGAAGTCCACTGAGAATTCTGGGAAAGCTATTGCTTTCAAGATAAAAATGGATCCACTTGACTTAGGAGGCCCTTATCCCCTCTTCCCTCTTTGAACATGGACGTAATACCCAAAATTACATGTTCCATGGAGAAAGCAACAAGAGAATCACTGAGATGCTACCACCATGTAGTGGAGCAACTGAGCCAAAGGCAGTAATTGCCTACCTCTGATTGGTTCACATGTGAGAAAAAAAAAAATCCCCGTTTGTTTAATCCATGTTAGTTTTCTGGTATGTGAATTCAAAAACATTCCTTTCTGGCACAATGTTTCTTCTGTTCCATATTCCCCAACTTTTTTTTTTTTTTGTCTTCTGACACTAATTAGTTGTAACACGTAATTCCTTTGTCAAATACATTCAATGAGGTAACACTGTAGTACTGTCAAAAGAACACTGCACGGGAAATCAAAGAACTGGGTTTACTCGGTTTTAATATCTATCAAGACATAAAACTTTGCTAAACTAATTTAATATTTCTTTTTTAAATTAATTAATTAATTAAATTTTGGCTGCATTGGGTCTTCATTGCTGCGCACGGGCTTTCTCTAGTTGCAGCGAGTGGGGGCTACTCTTTGTTGCTGTGCACAGGCTTCTCATTGCAGTGGCTTCTCTTGTTGCAGAGCACGGGCTCTAGGCATACAGGCTTCAGTAGTTGTGACATGCGGGCTCAACAGTTTTGGTGCATGGGCTTAGTTGCTCCGCGGCATGTGGGATCTTCCCAGACCAGGGCTCGAACCCATGTCCCACGCATTGGCAGGCGGATTCTTAACTACTGCACCACCAGGGAAGCCCAGTAATTTAATATTTCTTACCTTCAGTTTCATCTTATGTATGATAGTTGAACTAGATAGTATGTATTTTATATTTAAATCTCAAAAAATAATCTCAAAATCTTCTCAAGGACACAACTGGAGGAAATGGTATACTGGAGCCTTGGTTAGAATCACTACATGGAAGATAGAAGCATGATAAGCCTACCTGGGAGGATATGGAATCATGTGAAGGTATAACTCCTGCAAAGGCAAGGGGGAGACATGCTCGGGTTTCTCTCATCTTCTTGCCCTCTAATCTCTCCAGTGTCAACCCCTAGCTGAACTCAACCAGGAAGTAATTTATAGGGAGCCTAGGAACCACACCGCACAACCCTAAGACAGAGCAAGGCCAGGGAGGGTTGAAGCATACACCTCGACACACAGGACCACACACAAATGAATATGAGAAATAAATTAAACATCAGGGGATTAAAAGAGAGATGGACTCAGGAAGCACTTATGGATGACATTTGTGAAAGAATCAAAAGAGTGAAACAGAACTTGTGAAGTAGAAAAAAAATCACCAAAATGTAGACAAAAATAGGCAAGATTATAAAGACAAAGGTGTTTACCTTCCCTTCTTAAAATTCCTTTTTATCCTTTCCAGAACCTTTCTCCACTTTCTTTCATTAAGTGATTTATTCATTGATGGATTCATTCAACAAATATTTTTTGAGCACCTACAATTTTCCAGGGACTAGGCACACGACCATATGCACTCTTATTACTCTATTCATTTATACACCATGCTTCTTTTTCCTGGACTGCTTTTTTCCTAAACACTCCTCTAGTAAATTCTTATCCTTCAGTCAACTGGCCCTGACCTAAGGATTCTAAAACCCCTCTAAACCCAGTTAAGAACATCCTTCCTAACTACTTCAGATGCTAATTTTGTACATATTTTAGCACTGGTCACAGCACGTTGCAATTATTGGTCTTATCTTTATTCTCCAACAGAGCTACAAATATTTTGAGAGTAAAGACTATGAAGACCACTTCTTGACCTTTGTCAGAGTTTATTTTACAAAAGCTTATTAAATATTCGTATATAAGTTTTAGTAAATTTATACTGATTTTTAGAAAATAAAGTATGCTAAATGACTGTCTCCTGCCAATTCCCTCTGAACTGCTTGACTATAAACACTGTCAATGCTTTTGAATCAATTACACAAAGTTGTAGAAAACATCTCAAAGTGAAAATTTTCGATTTTGTAATACTGCAATACATTGGACTCAATTTTTCCTTCAAGTTTGTCAGTGGTGCCAATGGGGCTTGGGAGTAACTACTTATCAACGGTGACAACATGTGGTTTCTTATATCTAATCGCCCACTTTTGAATCTTTACTCCATTTACTTAAACCGTGAGAATTGACAGGTAACTTAGCTGAAAACTAACTACATGGGTGTTTTTGTTTTTGTTTTTGTTTTTAATTTACAAAGACTAATGTAGAGAGATATTAAGAATCAGAAGGACATTTATTTTTATATATAAAACTTTTACCTTCGTACAATGGCAACATATTGAGGGATTATGATATGAAACATTATGAGAACATTATTTATTACTTAATATATCCCATACACTATTTAGCCACTCTATATTCCTAGCGTCATGTTACCCACAGTACAGCTTTATGAGCTAAGTAAATTATTTTCCCAGTTACAGATAAAGAAACTAAAGGTTACCTAAGAAGTCACAGTTAATATGAAGATTCAAACAAGTCAATAAAAAACGTAAGATGCACAGCTCAGACTGAGAACTCATTCTTCACTCATAAGCACTGAAACTTTTTGTTTGTTTTAAATAAAAGAGGTACTGGGATAGCTAAAAATTGTAATGTTATAGACCATTTAAATTGTCTGCCGAGAAGCACAAATGTGTACTTGAGCACACGGCTGGAATGCCATATTCCCGGTATAATTTAGATTACCTTGCTTTGAAACATTTATGCTGGAGCTTTAACGTTACAGCTGAGGCATCCTACATGACATGAATAATTTTATATAACACCCTGAAATACATATCTCAGTGATCAATTCAGCACTTGCAATTTCCCAAACTTTATTTTAATCGGGAGTTAATGATGTATGGCACTTCTAGTAAGTAAATGAACGTTTGAATTGCTCTGTTATTTTAATAATTGCTCAGCTAACCATTTAAATTATCAAAGATCTTTACTTGTGCAATGTCATATAAATGCTGAAAATTAAAAATTAATCAACTCGATTTACGTAACTAAGAGCTGCCAGCTAATGGGATATTTTTCAATAAGATGACAGTAGTAATTATGCTGAAAAATATTCATTCCTGTAGTTTGAAAGATTATAGCAATTTCCACCAGGGGATTTTGCAGTCAGATTCTAGTTCTGGGCAACAGTGATTAATATAATGGTTATTAATGAGAAGTCATTTTGATACTTCTAGCGGTGTTTAGGTGTCAATGCCTTGAATGCAGTGTGTTTAGCATATTAATAGTAAAGATTGCATTGGACTAAGTAATTTTATTGATTTTTTTCCTTATCTTCTATAATGTGGAAACTCAATTAGATGTATAGAAACAATGGAATTTTTCACAGCAGGACCTACCATTTCTCTGTGCCGACATCTTTTAACTATGTACAAAGTTCATTAAATCTGCAAAGGTAGTACAGCTACAGGAAGAAAGTGGCAGGGTCAGAGGTCACAATCCACAGCAAGGTGACAATCTCTTGCGGATGGTGCCTTGGGAGCTGAGTTAGAGTGAGAATTGCCTTTCGGGTTGCCAACAGGGAATGGAGAGAATAAAGCCCCCAGCAGTTATTATTATTGAATTAATTAAAATGAATACTGACAGAGATTTTGTTGGCTTTATATCAAATTGAGTACAGATAAGGTAGTCAGTCCCTCATCAAATTCCAAATTTTGCATAAATGCAAAATTGTGGATTAATAAAATGATTACACAATATACATGTTTTGGGTAAAACCATATAAATATAGATACACATTTACAAACTTACAGTCTGCAAAAATATGTATATATTTAAATGCATCCAAATCCATTGACCCAGAGTCAGAAAAGAAATTATTCTTCTACTTTATGGTTCCCTTTCCTAGAATTTTGTCAAACATGTTATTTCACCATCTATTGGAACTCTACTCTTTGGAGGCACATAATATATGAATACAGTAAAACTATATCATAGAGTTTGTGGCAGGGAAAAGGATAAATTGTGTTATAGAAGTTTAATATTATGAAGGAGAGTTAAACTAGGTATTACTATGGATAAAAGAAGAATGATCTCACCTAAAGCACAAATTAGTCCATGAACTATATTTCTAATATTTTATTAAAAATACATAATCTAAAGAGATTTCAAGTAGAATAACACTATTGGCAAAATCAATGTAATCTGTTACTCATTCCAAATGTAAATAACATATTAAAACTTACTGTATAATAGAGTTACAAGAAGAATTCTTTTTGGGGTCATAAAATTAATAATCTCAGTGGTATTGTTTCTTGAGACTAAGAAATTCCTGTTTTCATTTTATGATACTTTCATCTTTTTTTTTTTTTTTTTTTGGTTCTTTGGGTGTTATTACTGACTAAAAAAAATTTAATTATATATATTAAACTTCAATTTTGTTTATATTTCTTAGTGACTTAAAATCACCAATCATGTTCATTTTACTGGGAGTTTTTATTTGCTTGAAGTGGTTAACTTTCTTTTTCTTGAAGTCTCATATTGCAGTAGAGATCTGACACGGAGCTGAGTGCGATCACTCTGATTTCACAACGAGTGCTGAGCTCTTCACGTAGTGTTAGGGAAAAGACTTTCAAACTTACTATCTTCTCCCTGGTCTCCACCTCTCTTTGTATTTGTATATCGGATTTCTTCAGTAATACATGCATCATTGTCTGACATAAGGTGGGTGTAAAATGCAAGCAAGAATATGACTCTATTTTCTGACTCTTTCAGAACAGACGAAATAAAACTAAAAGATAATTGTGCTATGAACATAAGTCAGTGATTTCACAGAGGAGCTTTGGAGCATGAAAATAACTAAATAGGTAGGTACGTACATAGATAGATACATAGATAGATACATAGATAGATAGATAGATAGATAGATAGATAGATAGATATAAATATTTCATCCCAAACACGAGGGATTAAAACAAATTTAACATAAAATACATTTTAAGGATTTATGATTATTTATGGTAAGAGCAAGTGGCACCGAAAATTCTATTTCATTATTTTATCATATGGAAATATCACTGTATCTTCAGGCTTTATGATTAAAGTTAACACTAACTTAAGCAACAGTTGTACAGCCATTTCAGATGGATCTGCATCATTGTAGAATTTCTAAGAAAGTTTCTGGGATTGACATAATTTAGGCTTTTGAATATTTAATTCACTTTAATAAAATTATTATGACTGTAGTCTTATAATTGCCCCCTTTTTATTGTTTTTTTCTTTTTAAAATGTAAATGTCCCTCAAAAAACATGTATAAATAATAATGACTAAAACCAGTGCAAACTAAAAATTGTGCTGTACAGATATTTTCAAGGTTTCTATTATGAGAATTCCACATTAACCACATGTCAAGTATCTGCCAGAGATAACTGTAAGAGTAATGACTAACATTTGTGCAGCACTTGACAGTATACACAGAGATATCAAATATTTGACCTTCAAAAGTATTTTAAACCTCCGTTTCATAAATGGGAGAAATAAGAGTCAGTAATACAGAGCAGAGCTGTTATATCTTATGATCATGTGAGCCAATGAAGCAGGGCATTTGTTCTCTTCTGGAAGAGCGAAAAAGGAAAAAAGGAAAAACCCAGTAAAATCGTGAATCCCTTTTTTTTTCCAGTTTCAATAGTTTATTAATGTTAAATTTATGAAAATTGTTGCTGTTGCCTTTGGTTATATGTTTCCTGTATTGGCTCATGACGGCAGTTACCACACTTTACTGCTATTTCTCATTATCTCTCTGCTTGCTGGAACTGTGTTCAGTAAGGATGGGCCTTGCACTCTGCTTTTCTGAGTATCTCACAGAGTGCAAGACCCATCTTGGCATTGAGGCTATCTGATGAATATTTGTAATGTTTGCATGTAAGTATACACTATAAGTTATTGGAAAATAATTTTATCTAGTACTTGGGTTTGGGGAGCTCTTTTTCTTATTTGTATTTTTAAAAGTATACTTTAAGAATATGTTTATCCTCAGGTTATAAAGAGAACTACTAAGGTATTCTTCAAAGTTATCTGATACCATTTTAGTTGTGATTGCTTCTTTTTGACATGTTAGTTGCATTTTCCCTAATATTTCATTTCTTCTTTTTAAGTGATATCTATTCTAATTTAGGCAATAAAGTATTTTAATTTTAGAAACATTGAGTAATGTAGTCTCATTGGTAATTATCTCATAATGAATTATTTGTAATTTTGATAATACCCCTAAAATAGCTTTAATAACTATATATTTGGATATAAATATACATTTTACTTTTCTCTGTTTATCTTTTTAAAATTTTTCTTTTTTCTCTCTTTCCCTCCTCCCCCCCTTCTTCCTTCTCTCTTTTTTAAAGTAAACAGTTACTGAGCCTCTACAATATACTCATTCTTCCAGGAATCTCAGACAAAGACAAGAACAGGTGCTACCCACCTGGAACTTACATTCTAGTACTTGTATCAAGTATGAACCCATTTTTAGAAAAGTGTCGCAAATACACAAATCTAAAGACCAAGAAAGAGTCAGGAATTTCAATAGCTGCTTTGATAAGATTATAGAATTAATAATATGTATAATTTTAACTGAAAGCATCTATGATAGAGTGTTCATGAATTAATTATAATTGAAGATCAGTTGCTTGAGCAAAATAAGTGAAATTCCTTATTTTTTCTCAATTGACAGTATCTGTAATACACATTTGAGTATTTTTTTCAAGTTAAATATACGCAACACCATAGCATTTGTAAATTTCATAAGAAAACCCTATCTGTAAAATACTGGTATCAGAATAATTTTCAACAAAATTCTGTCAATGTCAAAGTTGAGAAATGTATTCTAAGAGTAAGTAGATGATGAATCAGATTATGATTTAGAAAATCAAAACATTCTACATAGCAACCTAACAATCACATACAGATTCATTAATCAGTTTTTTTCTTTATTAAGTCCATATCTCAGCTAATAGCTCCAACAGCCTCAGAGAAGGGAAAGTTATGTACAAATGATCCCAGTCTGAGAAAAGCTGTGATCTGAATGATAGTGAAAAGTGCACAAGATTCCATTGAAATGAACACAGCAGTTGTTCCTCCTTTGTATGTTATTATAAAGAGAACTGGGGGTCAAATTGCATGAATGATAAATGGAAGGTGCTTGAATTGGGTTGGTTCTTTTATGAACATTATACATTGACCTTGGCAGTTTGGACAATTACATCCATCATTTCTAGGAATCCATTCCAACACCCAGCCTGCTCTCTAATGTGACCAAATAAACAGGGTTTGTGAATATAAGAATCAAAGATTGATCTTCTGTGCCATTGCACTGATTAACAGTTTGTTACTTACGTTTTCATTCCATGGGTGATGCGAGGATCATAATTCACTATGGCACACCTGTAGATAGCATGTGAGAATGCTTTAATCTTCACTTACAGGCTTCAAAAGGCTGAATATTAGACTTCTAAGTTTGATAATCAAAATGACGTAAAACCTTTAAGGTGCTCTTCGCACACTTTTAATGTGCATTTTATTATTTCCATGTTGCTTCAATAGGAACAGCTGGCTGAAGATAGAAGTATACCAAGCTTTCTAATTTTTACACCATTTTGACTTGTGGGTAACCGAAGTACTAATTTTCAGGTTTAAAAGCACTTTTCCTCCTCAAGTATCTTTGATATGAACAGAATTATGTGTAGGTTGAGAATCAGGTCTTCCCCCCAACCAAAAATCTTAAAGGTAACATTATTTGAAGTCATAAAATTTTTCCCGGAAAGTAGATTATCAACTATATATGAGAGTATCTTAAAAGGCTGGGGTAATATGTGTGTGTGTGTGTATGTGTGTGTGAGCATTGAGGAATTCTAAATTGTCTGCTGTTTTCAAATCCAAGAACTTATCAAATTGAGTTATTTAAAAATGACTTAGTTTTCTTTAAAATGATATGGTGATAATTGCTCCATGTAAGAGCTAGTTGGGTTGTCTCACTGACAAAAGCTTCATATTACGATTGCCAAGTAAATTCTCAAGAGTCAGGCATGTAGCGTGTATTTACAAGCCCCCATTTCACCTTGGTTTCAAACATATAATCTGGGTCATATCAGGCAGTCAGTCCAATTAAATAATTTCTGGATTCAATGTAAAGTTCGTTAATCGGTTAACCTCTTCCAAGATTCAAACTTCTTCTACTTGTAGGTATTCCCTTTATCCCTTTCCTGGTCCAGCTTCCAATCTCTAGATGGAACCATCCCAAAGTCAGTTGTATCAGGGAGCTGGTATAGGAAGTCCATATAAATGTATCCTTAGCATCCACCCCATCCATCCGTTGCACTCCTCCTTGCCCTGCTGAGCAGATCCTAGCTCCAGCTCACCTGTGTGTCTGCCCTGGATTTGTGGGAACATTAACATCTCTTCTAAATTCACAGCCAACACACAAACATGACAGGACCACTTCTGGTGCCCGGCCTTCCTTAAGGATGCAATTCTGAGTCTGCTCCTATAGGTGGAACACAGAGCACATGACTTTCACTCTTCTAAAGCTCCTATTTCTCATCCCACTTTTTCTTGCTTAGTGGGGGCAACAGAGAAAGTGTCTAAACATCACATTTCCTCTAACAAGATTTTATTTCCTCCAAGTTCTACTATTTCCTAGTACTGTTTCCTATCTAATCTAAGCTAGGAGGAAATCATATTTGTGTGCCAGGTTTTATGCCAGTAGCAGTGTCCTTTTTACTTACTAATTTAATAGTTATCTTTGCTTTCACTGGTGCATCAGTGATAGATTATTTCCAGAGCAGTTAATGTACCTTCAATTAAGACAAGACAAGGGAATGGGTGACAATTAAGACTTTGTTCAATTAAGACAAAGTAGTGGGTGGTGGTAGGGGTCTGGTGGGCTTGTGGAAATCCAGTAGAGCAGTCTTGTAGTGCCTCCTGTCTCTTCATTCAGTACAAATTTACTGGAGATATACTATATATCAGGCACTGTACTATGTCAGGAGAACAGCATAATAGAAAAAAAAAAAGATGTACAATTCTAAAGCACTGGGAGGAGAGCTAAAAAATGTGAATGATTGCCATACAGTTCAGTACTTCCCATACGGTACAGCAAGTAACACAGATCCAGGGATCACAACAATTGCACTCAGCCTCAGCTAGGAGGACGTGCTTTTGTAAAGATGTTAGGGATAAACAAGTTTAAGGTTGCTTTGAGAAAATGACACTTAGGTTGAAATATGAAAAAGTAACACTGGAGTTGAAACCTGAAGGATGTATATGGAATTACCCAGGAGATAAGGTGGAAGATGGGGTAAGGCAAGTGTTTCAGGCACAAGTAATGGCATATTCAAGTCCAGAAATGAAAGCGTGACACTCTGGTTTCACCATTTATCTAGGCATTGTTATGTATTCTCTTGCCCATTTTGGTTTCTTCTACCAATGGACCCATAAATTACGATATTTATCTTTTAAGAAAAGATTCCAAACATATTTAAATGCTTAGCAATAAAAGAATTTTTGAACACCACCCCAATATACACATTCTTTTATTCCTCTATGAATTACATATTACTTTATAACTGTATTATGTATTTTACAAAAATATACAAAAAATAAAGCAATCTAAAAATGAAATAATTTTTAACATATTATTAAACTACATTACTAATTGTTATAATTAATAATATATTGATGTTATTATATATTATTATATTACAAAATATTATTTTATTTTTATTTGCTAATTAACAACACATTTCTTTTTCTAAATGAAAATAATATTATGAGCTCTAATTATATATTTTCTTTTGAGCCTTTTAATTATATGTTTCATGTTTTTCAAAAACACTGTTTAATATTTTTGGATAAATAAATTTCAACGTCAGGTTCTAAATCTAGTTTATTTCTATATTTGGTAGTCATGATGGTAATATGTGAAAATGATACATCCATCATTGTACAATATGTACAACATAAAATATACACAAGAGATGAGGCTCGGTGTTTATAATAATTGATATAAATCCATATTTCAAAGAGTCTTGATACTTTAAACTTGTTTTTGCTCACTTCTTGTCAGTCATTGTTTCATTCATTGTAGCAGAAAGACTTGTTCAGGGAGTGAAAGCACTGTTCCTCTGCCATTTTCTTGTTTGCTCATGTTTATTTTATTTGTGTCATGTTCATTATGATAGTCATTTTAAGTCATTTGTTAATTTTATGGGGGCTAGGTTAGTTCCAATTAAATAATCAATAAATTCCCTTATTTGATTAGACACATAGGATATCACATTGAAATCCTATGAAGCCAAACAGATGTATTGTGGATCTTCCTCTCTACCCCTTCCCTCTCATCTTTCCCCACCCATCCCCTTGTCCTCTTCTTGACATCATGCAGAGATTATTGGCATAGGTAATGAGGATAAACAGAAGAATCCAGAGCAAAATCTCCAAAATCTATTATGACTTAAAGCAGCAAATATATGTAATTACACATTCACATGACTACTACACATCACTGCATCATATCTACATTAGATAACACATCAAAAACAAGCTCCAGTTCCTACCCTAAATCTTTTAAAAATGCTTTTGATTCTATAGAGCTCCTAACATTATCACTTTCTCAAAATTTTCTGAAATATATTGTTGCTTCAGAAAGATCCCTGCCAACAGCTGCCCAGGCTAAGTCATGGTCATTTCCTTCTGTCTCATTGTGACTTATATGACCTCATAACCTTGGATTTTAGCTCTTTCAAATAACCACTAGGATTGAACTAGAACTGATAATCACCTCTTTTTGATGATTTCACGTGTCATCAATTCTCAAGGATTATTTGATTTGTTTATATGAAATTCTTTTTAAAGGCATCAGTCATATTATCAGCATATTGTCAACAAAGAACACACTGAATTCAAATAATTAATAATTTTAATAAAAGTTTGAGTGATAATAATCATATTATTTATATATTTATATATATATATATATATATATATATTTATGCATAACCTAGCTTTCCACATACAATTCCTGCTTTAATTCCATAATTAGGAATATATTCATGCTTTAAAATTATAAAGTATTAAAAGAATAATGATTCTCCATTTTTCTTTCATCTGCTTCTCTTCTAGTGAGTGTATTATTAAAAAAACAAAAATAATTGCCTAGTGGAAATAAGAATTAAATAATTACTGAAAGTGATACTAGGTAAAAATCCTCTGAATGTGAATTAAAATTAAATTGGAGAAAACACAGTAATAAATTGGCCTCAAGCATGGATCATATTACACACAAGATTATTATTAAATGCCAGCTGTGATTTTCTTTGAAGTAATAGGTTTATCTCTTTTTAAAAATTGAATGCCATTGGTTAATTTGATACAAAAAAATTTGTGATTTCCAGATAGCAAAAAAGTACTCATTAAAAATATTAAAATAATTAAAGTGTCCTTTTTCTATTCCAAGATGATGTTATTGAACTCGTGTTTTCATATTGGCTCTTGGCTTGAATTAGAGGACATGTCCCCTGCCCTGCTCCCTCACGGTCAAGAGTTTTTGAAACAGCAAGCTCTTGTTAAGGGGCAGAATGCATTTTACAAAGGTTTGACATCATGGCCTTTGCTATATCAGCAAAGAGATTATAGTATGGACTTGAATAATAAAGCCATCGCATTGTATATATAATGGATGTCATAAAATGCATATTTTACTTAAAGATGGAAAGAAAAACAATTTAAGTGGTAAAGGAAATTCAGCCCACCATTCTATTCATTGAGTATTTGTGCCATTATGAGTGTAAAATTGGAGGCACAACTCAGCTCTTCTCTTGATCCATATCAAATTAATATGTTTTTCTCATTCTGTTAGTATAAATTTTTTTTCATGCAAAATGATCCCTAATGAAGATCAAATTCTTTAACCAGCATTCAAGTGAAGAAACAGCAATGTGGCCTAATGTGAGAATATTAGCTTGGCTGAAAATACTGAGAGATCTCATGTTGAGCTCCAAGGTAGCATCTTTATAAAGGATTTTCAAGGTTAATTTTGATCATAGTAATCCTCAATTAGCCTGAAGACCTCATACCAAAATCCTCCAGAGATGCACTACCACTACAGTTGACACAATTTAAATATGAATTTCATTGTCCCCTCCAAGTCTATCCTATTACAATGAACTTTTGTGCTGTCATGTATTCATGGAGCTTTCATTATTTTATCCTCCATTTTAGATTAGTTCACATGGGAAATCATGGCTGTCTGGTGCTTCTAGTATTCTCTTAGCTAGAATCTCCCATTCCATCTGTACCCTTCAGATTGTTGTCAAAAATTTTATGGCTTCAAGATCTCCTGTACCTGCCCAAGAAGCTAATATTGAAACTCATTTTTGCAATACACAATATATTCTTAAATAAAACATATGAGCTGAGGCCCGAATTCCATATGGCTTCTGTATCATGGAAAATTATCTGAACTATATCCAACCATAAGTATTCATCCTTAAATTCCAACAGACTTTTCAGAATTCTTTTTACAACAATTTCCAGTCAAAATACACGAAAAGTACTTATCTCCCAAAGGAAATCTCTTCTCTCTCAACTAAGATTTCCAGTTGTCAGTCTCCTATTACAGCAACCAGCAAAAACTACTTATGAAAAACATGTGTAAGAGAATACAATATTTTATTTCTTTTTTGAAGGCTTCTTATTGATTAGTCCTGAGGGTACAAGGATGAATGATATTTATACCCTGCTCTCCAGAAGTCATAATAGGAAAGAGTAAAGTAGATTGTAAAAGTTAATTTTAATCCTTTAAGTGATGTAATGGAGGTATGGGAAAGGTACCCTGGGAGTCTCGACAAGAAAGGAACCTATAGTGTCTAAAGGAATTTTGTAGTAACATAGCAGAGATACAGCGAACAGGATCTTGAAGGAGGAGGATGACTTTTGCCAAACAAGGAGTGAAGAGCATCTGTGAAGAGGGAAGAGACAAAAGTGTGGAGATGTGAACAAGCACGTATATTGGAAGATTAGCACAAAGCAGGGTGAGACTGATACCTGAGTGTGAGAGACAGAAGAGTGGCAGGAATTAATCCTGACCACATAAATTATAAGATACAGATCACCTAAAACTGTAGAATCTTTATACAAAAGGCAGTGATATCTGAGGGGTTTTTAAACAGAAAAAAGATGTAATGATGTATTGTGGCAGAAATGTGCAGGATGAATCCAGTAGGAGAATCAAGATGATCTGTTTCTACAATCCAAATAAGAGATATTAACAGCTTTTACTAAAGTAATTAGTAGACAAACAGAAATAGAGTCACAGATGTAGAAAACAAACTTATGGTTCCCAAGGGGGAAGATGGGGGAGGGATAAATTGGGAGATTGGGATTGACATATACACACTAATATATATAAAATAGATAACTAATGAGGACCTACTGTATAGCATAGGGAACTCTACTCAGTACTCTGTAATGACCTATATGGGAATAGAATCTAAAAAAAGAGTAGATATATGTATATGTATAACTGATTCACTTTGTTGTACAGCAGAAACTAATGCAACATTGTAAATCAACTATATGCCAATAAAAATTAATTTTAAAAAAGTAATTACTAGAGAGATTATGGAGCAGCATCAATAGAACTTTAGAACCAATTTTATTTAGGGAGTGAAAGGAATAAGTGAATTTATGATTACTTAAATGTTTCTAGGAAGGTAGGCACTGTAAACAATACTTCGCTTCCTAATAATGGAGAAGAACACGGCTGGGAGGGAACGAAATTAAAGTGGTAAGATGAAGAGATGGATTCTGACTTTTAGGTCATCCAGGTAAAGATATATATCCAGTACATAGCTGGAATAATCTCATAAGGCTATTTTCAATATCATACAATACAGGTATTAGAAAAATACTGTGTTGGAATTTAAATGCTCACTTATGTTTTCCACATAAAATACTCTCCATAAATCAGCCTGTGTAAATTATTCATGACAAACTGTTGCTATACCATTTCAAACAGAAAAACATCTGAAAAGTTTATATATAACTAGAGTTGCTCTTTCCTTAAAAGGGCATTATATTTTTTAAAGTCTTATTCCATAAATCAGTGGTAACTTTATAAGTGTCCAGGGCAATCAGTAAGCAGTTAGGAGACTAATTGTCTTGAATCAAGTAAAAGCCCCAGAAATTTTGATCAGTTTACCCTAAATGTAAGATGAATAGGATAACCCTAAGCAACTATACAAAATCATTAACATTTTCAATACTGGTAGGGCTCTCTACATTTTATGTCTTTGCTAAATTTATTTCAATTTTCTAAAGGGTAATATGACAGGAAAGCCATAATACAGAGGTTTGATGAGTCAAGATGAGCTAAGTTACGCTGTGGTAGAAATAGAATATTCTTAAAACTTAGTTGCTTATAGCACAGCTAAAGTTGTTTTCTCACTCATACAAAGTCCATTTTGGGTAGATAGGGATTGTCCTCCCTTTGAGGACACAAAAACCCATGCCAATTAAATCACTGTGAAATATCACCTGAGGTAGAAAAGTTTACTTCTAGAATTTACCCTTAGGATATAACATGGGGCAAGCTCAGTAACCTAGATACAATGATGTACTTCTTAACTTCATTTATAACATGAAAAAAATGTGGTATATTTACGTGATGGAATTCTATACAGCCACCTAAAATAATTTCATTAAAACTATTTTATGGCTTGGAAAAATATTCTTTATTTGTGTTGTAGTTAACAAAAACATATTAATATTATAAGGAATATATGCAATTTGATAACATTTTTAAAATATATAGACATAAACATACATGCCTGAAAAGAGAAGCATCAAAACTTTAATAGTGTGAATTTCTGGATGAAAGATTACATTTATTCTTAATTTTGTTTTTTGTACATTTATATTAGAAATATGCAGTATATCTGCATTGGAAAAAAAACTAACTCATAAAAATGGAGCTTTACAAAACATATATTGTAGATTTAATGTTGGGGTAATATTTATAGAACTATGACATAAAATATATGTCATAAAGTAAACATAGCAACTAAAATAAAAATTATTGAACAATGTTAGAAAAGTGAAAAGAAAACTCTTAAAAAGATTTTTCAAAATGAATACTATTGGAACGTCGGATGGTATGCTTCTTCCAGGGGCTGAAGTATCCCAGGGATTGTAGGACATGTAGCATTCCTGGCTCCCATTCACTAAATGCCAGTAGCAGACTCCAATCACTGAGATTAAATAAAATGCCTTCACTATTTCTAAATGCTCAAGTGTTAAGAACCATGGCTAGAAGATGACTGTGTCAATGAAAGACAGCCAACTGGCCACATTTATGAAAGGGTTTGCCAGTAAGCTGCCTGCATAATATGGTGGTAGGTACTAAAGATAAAAAATAACTCCCAACTGATCTTTTTTATGTCTAATATCCTTGGGTTAAAGCATCATTCCAAGAAAACTTGTACATGCTTACTGCCCTAACTCTCAGTTCGTTCTGAGCCTTAGCTTTTAATTAAATCACTTCCTCCAACTCCCTGTGTGACCTTGGGTGTCTCTTTGCTTCACTATCCTGGCATCACTTTATTTTGCTGAATCTTTTCAAAATTAAGCTAATGAAAATCCCAGCTCTAAAATTCCAATGTTAATTGATTTATAGACTCATTCATGAATATATTCATAATTTTTACTAGGAGCTACACATACAGTGGCAAAAGAAGCAACAACCTGCATCATCAAGGTCACATAAGAGGTTATGAATTTAGCTTATCTAAGAGAGTTCATAAAGTAAGTTCTTAACTGCCTTTCTGCTGTTAATATCAGAATGATTACATAAAGCATGGTTGATAAGCAGAGATCATAATTTTAAGAAAATTGGACTCAGAGATGTGGGAGAAAAAAAAAGATCCAAGAGATAGAAAGATCATGATATATTCAAATCAATTGGTTTAGCACAAACTGAACTTCTAAAAATTAAAGTCTCCAAAGACAATCCATTTTCTAAACTACATTGCCCCAGATGTCTTTAGATTCGTGTCCTTGCCATATGTGCCCTTAGTATTTCTATTACTATATTCAACACTATTATTTTTTAAATGGTTTCCTTCCTCACTAAATTGTAAGTGCTGATAGGGAAGCTTGGATCTGAAGGAAGATGGTTATATAGTCCATATCTCAACAGCTCTTAGGTACTTTTTCTTGCCAACAATCTTGATCGTTTCATTGCGGCCCACTTTTTACGTATGATCTGTTTACGACCTCCTCTTACACCCTTGCTTTCCACTTTACTTTAGGATTCTTTGTACAGGCATTGATAGTGAAGAATGGCTAAGACAGGGAAGCAAGTCTCATATGTAAAAACAGTAGCAATGTGTTGGCCATGAGTTCCACGTTCACACTGGTTCTCTATGTAGGGCAGTCCTATTCTGTGCCATTCCACATGTGGGAGGGACTATTGCTGCTTCTACCCTGCCTTCAGGCTGAGTGGGATGTGACTGGAAACTTGAAAGCAGTACAGTCTTGCTAAATCCTTCTCTACCCCACCCTCTCCAAAAAAGAAGTTCACAGCTCGATGCTAATACCTTTGTTTTTATCTATCTTAATTATACTTAAAATGTTACCATGATCCCTTTTTAAACAAAATACTTTGTCATACCAGAATAATTTTTTTCATCTTGAGGTCATTTTTTTTTGGAAGCACATTTTTTTTTTACTTACTAAGGATTTTTGTTATCTATTTTACTTTCCTAAGTAGAATAAATTTTAATTATTAAATAAGTAAAGTTTTATTTGCTAAAGGTTTCTAATGTATGAGGGATTTTTAAAAATTAGAAAATCTTGATATAATAAGGAAATATTTTTTACATATCAGTTCTCTATCACAAAATTTCACTTTTCTCACATTAAAGTGTGGTTTTTTTTAATCAACCCTTTAAAATAAAAATTTGGGTTCCTATACAGATGTTTTACAACGTATCGATCAATGATTTTTATTATAAAAGATATATACTTTTCAGGTAGCTTATTCTCAAATAAAACTACCCATAGAGTTATTGGAATTTGGAGTAAATGGAAGAATAATTTGATGTTGCTTTTAATTATCTAAAAGGAAATTAGAATATAGTTCTGGATACGTTTTGAGACATCAGAATAACTCAGAAAATCAAAAATAAAATAAAGAACCTATCTGAGAGAACCGCTCACATTCGTCTTGACTTTTCTGTTAGCTAGAATGATAGAAATGTATCACAAAGAGACAGCAAATAGCAAATATCTATATTTCCATCAGTATCCCACTCATTGTGCATTTATGTAATTTATGTTAGGCAGACTTTATAAAGACACCATATCAAAAATTGTGCCAAAATTAATACAGGAGATATTAAACAAAATGAGCAGAAAAAAATATGTATTCCATTGAAAGCTGACACTCATTTGTAGCAACCAAGGATGAGGACATTGAACCATCTCTTTCCTAATAATTTGCTGCCTTAGTTTTAGAAATGCAGCTGAGGGAAATGGAGTTTGATGTTCAGGCTGCATTCCTCAGTGTAATGTGGGTAGAGAGCACCCTCTACTTTCTCCTGATTAAATAGCACCCCTAGCCAGGAAGAAAGGAGATGCTGGTTCTTGGGGGATATTTTGCTCAGAAAATCAGAAAGGATTTGTCTATAAGGTTCATTACCTCTTGGCCTCTATTGCCAATAACCCATATTCAGGAGGCCACCACTGTGACACCCTCAAAGGAACTCCCTGAAGGAGGCAAAGTCTAGAAGGAGAATACCTGCTCTGAAGCTTCCCACCTTCCCCGAACTGAATCCACACAGCCCCGCCAGGGGGGGGAGAATGCAGCTTTGAAAAATAACACCTTTGTTATTCCAAGTGTTAGAGATGAAGCTGAGTTTTCAGATGGCCTCAAGGTTTGTGCACCCTTCACCAAACACAGATGGAAAGTGGACTCTTTGAACTGCTTTGAAAATCTGTTACTAAGTATTGCTGTGGGTCTGGGAAGCAGCCATTGCTAACTTCTGACTGCCCGCAATTTTTATGGCTGTGTGATGACAAGGGATAAAATAGCTTCATTTTACAAATAAATCGCTTATATGCCAGGGAGGGAAAACTCACTGTCTAATCAAGATTTAATCTTAACTATGGTAATTCGAAATGGTGGTCTTTTTTATTCTAAAGACTGGCTTGAATATTGGCATTATAATCAAGTCATAGAATATGCAAATAACATTAACTCATTCACACTGTTTTACTGATGATTTTGACTTTTTGTGGTTTCAGTACTTTTCTATGAAGGCATTAAAATATATATATTATATATATATATATATATATAATATATATATATAAAGATGGATATCACCTATTTACATAGCAGTGATTGGCATTACAGTTCTTTAGCGCTTTGTAAGTTACATTAGAATATACTGACTCTTTGAATCTAAAATCAGAAATATTTGCTGTAGTAAGTCAATGCCATGCTCTGGGTTACACAATAGTTTCATTAAAAATATTTTAGATGGGGCTTCCCTGGTGGCGCAGTGGTTGAGAATCTGCCTGCCAATGCAGGGGACACGGGTTCGAGCCCTGGTCTGGGAAGATCCCACATGCCGCGGAGCAACTAGGCCCGTGAGCCACAACTACCGAGCCTGCGCGTCTGGAGCCTGTGCTCCGCAACAAGAGAGGAAGTGACAGTGAGAGGCCCGCGCACCGCAATGAAGAGTGGCCCCCGCTTGCCACAACTAGAGAAAGCCTTCGCACAGAAACGAAGACCCAACACAGCCAGTATATATATATATAATATATATATATATATATATATATATTAATATATATATATATATATATATATATATATTTAGATGTTTAACGCCACAGTTTTCATTCGCCTATATTAGGAACAACCATTCAATATAAACCACTGCAAACTGACAATCTTACTAAAGTCAGATTTAAGCCAGCAGAATTTACAACGTACCATCCATCAGAGCCTCTTACGCATGCAGCACATAACCAGTTAGATTGTTCTTGTTGTTTTCCCTTCAAAGAAAACTGAGCCACTGGGTAGGAATCAAGACATTCCTACAAACTGGCAGAAGGCTGTGAGAACTTCAGTTGTACTGTTCTTAATGGTAAACCAAGGTTTGGCCCACGCCATTGACAGCACTAAACTCTATGTTCTCAATGTAGTTTATTATGATTTTACAAACACTAAAAATTGCACAGGTACACACAGTGTGTGTTTGTGTCTGGGCCAAAAAACAACTCTCCCTTAGGTTGATATCACATTCAGCAAGTTTTAATGCTAAGGTTTCTATGGGAACATTAACTTAGCTGTGTTGTTTATGTGCCACATTTTTATGGTAGGAGTTTAACAATATCAACAGAGGTACATTATGATATATATTTAATAAGAACACATACTTTAGCCAAAGCAGGCTGCCTCCTTGGAGCATGGCAAGGATAGCTGTGTGACCCTCTCTCCCATCTCAGCAGGCACACAACAGCAGGACTGAGCAGACTCAGTAATCTCTTCCCTGGACCTATTGAACATTTTCTTTTCAAAAAAAATTGATGTATATATAAAGAGACCAGGAACCTGAGCTTCCTTGCAACTTCCACCCCCCAGGGTTCACTGAGTGACTGTAAAATTCTGGCATGCACAATATTCTTTATTTCTTCCTTCCTGCCACAGGTATTAATCATGGTGAAAGGAAGAACCTCACATCATGAGAATTTACAATCTCTCCATCTTCCTTGAGTTTAAAATGCTTGTATAATTCAAAAGTGGCACTAAAATTTCAATGATGTTTCAAGAAGGGTCTACTGGAACTATTACCAGTGTCTGATAATAACTACCTGATGGAAGAAAAAGAAAGATATCCTGGAACTAAAGGGAAGAGAGGGCAGGAAAGGAAGAAAGCTTTGTCACCTGGTTTCCTTCCATCTATTATTTCGCTGACAAAGAAGCCAGGAAGATGTGTAAAATCTCATTCACGTGCTTGAGAGAAAAAAAACAACTGAATGGAAAAAAGAATTATATGACTGCTTTGCTGATGCCCCCACATCATTCTTAAAAATACTCTCAGAAAGAGTAAGGGTAAGAATGATGATACATGGTTGATGAGATCTTCAAGCGACTAGACTTGCATAATAACTTGAGACTGCTATAAATTCAATCTATGTTCATTATTTTAGAACTGCAAATTATGCTAAGGGCTAGAAGTAAAATGATTAAAGTGGAGTTCTTGCCAGGGTCACCATGTGTGATTATGCTGCTTGTGAAGGACCCTGAGAAACCCAAGCACAGGACAGCAGTGGGGCTGTAATAAGGCCATGCTCTGCTCACCAAGCCACAGAATCAGGGTGCCGTCTGCCCAGTGGAGATGGGATGGGGGATACATTTTTTTTTTTAAATTCACATACAAAAAGGGGACACCTTTTTAAATTTACACACTGTTGCATCGCAAATGCTCTCTGGCCTCAGTGTAGCTCAAAGAATATTGACCAGTATGCCAGGCCTAAAAACCGTATTGGATACTCACTTGTCCATGTAAGAGGCAAGGTATCTGCCAGGCACTGTATATATCATTTGTTGTTGTTGTTTTCTTTTTGTTTTGCTTTTCTTTTTTTAGTTTTCCGGCTGCATGGCAGCATGTGGGATCTTAGCTCCCCAAACAGGGATCGAACCCACGTCCCACTGCAGTGGAGGTGCGGAGTCCTAATCACTGAATCACCAGGGAATTCCCTCATTTTTATCTTATTTAGTCCTCAGAAGAATGAAAAGTCTTTATCAAGACCAACATGGTATGGTCCCCAAGCTTGTTCTTACTCCTCATCTCCCCTCACTCTCCCTTGTGCCTCGTCTGCTCCTCTCTGTGTCCAGGGCCCTTTGCACTTGCTAGCGCCTCTGCCTGGAACACTTCCTCCACGTGCTGCCCTGTGGTTCATTTCCTCGCTATGGGCAGGTGCTTGACCGTCCCCTTATCAGGAAATCCTTGCTGGCACGTCTATCTTTCTGGGAGGCACCTCTCTGCCAACCCCCAAGCACTCTGGACTGGTGGTCCACCTTTACGCATCCTAATTTTTCTTCATTTAACTTACTATTCCCTTCCTATATTACATATTTAATCAATGGTGTATTTATAGTCCGCCTCCCAAAACTAGAACCTAAGTTTCAGGAAAGCAGGAGTTTTTGCTTGTTTTGCTTTTCACTCCATCCCCACCTCTGCCAACTTGGGGATGTCACTTGTGACCTAATCCAACATCAGCCCACCTGGGTAGACTTTTCCTAGGGTTTACCCCTTTTATCTCCACTCCAAATATACCAAAGAATAGCCAACATGAACCCCACTCCCATCATTTAATCAAAATTAAGACATTTAAGTAATGTATTCTTTTCTGAAGATGTCTTACTTGAATATATTATGAAAAACATGAAAAAAGTTCCTTAGAAAGTAATTTATAATGGTACAGGAGTTTCTTTCTGTCCCCCTCAAAAATCAAGGTTCTAATTGCCCCTGCATCCGTTAGCAATTCTCTTAGGCTACATGTAACAGCAACATTATGGAACAGTTTTTAATATATCAGAAACGACTTTTTCCCTCTAGCAAAAGAAATTTTGAAGCTGACAGTCTAGGACAAATGCAGCCTCTCCACAATACCTTCAGTACTTCAGGTACTTTTATTTTTCTTCTCCTCATTCTCAGGTATATCTTTCACCCTCATGGTCATAACACAGTGCATTCCACATCATCCTCCATCATTGAGGTCATGTTTTAGGCAGGAAGGCTAAGTGTGGTGAGGATCAAAAATACATTCCAGTAAAGTCTGACCCCTCTTAAAAAGATTTTCCAGGATTCTACCCAGCAGCTCCTACTTATATCCCACTGGGGAGCATTGTGTTACACGATTGCCCATACTTCAAAGAGAGCCCAAAAAGTGTAGCTTTTTAGAGGAATGCATTTTCACCTCCATCTAAACCAGGTTTTGCTGGTCAGAAAGAAATAAGAATGAATAATGAGAAGACAACTAGTACATGATCCATCACTGTCCCTACAAGAGGGTAGAGGATATCAGGTTATCAACCAACAGTGCCTGCAACAGTGAAAAAAAGGAGAATATCTTCTCCATAAAAATTCTCCCAATCTTCATTTGGTCTTATAATACAGTTAATGTAATTTTTGCAGAAGTTTCATTCATAAAGAATTATTCTAAATCATTAATAAAAAGACAAATATCCTAACAGAATAAAGGATCAAGGGATATGAGACTTGCCCTAAAGAGCCAAGAGAAAACAAAAGAGGTTCAACCTCACCTGTAATCAGGACATGCAAATTACAACAATGAGATATTATTTCACATCTTTAGATTGGCAGAAATAAAAAGGCTGCATAATATCAAACATTTGAAAAGATGTAAGAAAATGACAGCTCCTACATTGCTGGTGAGAGTGTAAATCAGTGCAATGATTTTGAGAGCAATTTGGTGATACTTAGTAAAGCTGAAGATGCTAGCCTTCTGCCATTGTCATATACCCCAGAATGCCCTTGCACAGCAAGCCCAAAAAATGTGCATACATAGATAAATTTAATCATTGCTTGTGATACCAACTGGCTGGTTTGGGTGGGTAGGGCTTTACTATACCCATTTTATGGTTTGCTCCTTCCTATAATGAGCAGAAAGAGGATGGATACTGAGATACTACACCGTTTGACTTGGACTGGTCCTAATATTTTAATACATATGGAACCAATTCTCCACATATCAAACAATGCTGACGGGGGGACATTTACAAATAGCCCTTTTGGTGTCCACATTTCTATTTTGTAATGGAGTCAAGAATAAATGCTCTCTGATTTTGTTATGGTTTTGTAAACTGCAATCCCTATGACACTTAAGCCTACCTGATCTCTACCCCATCACAGAATGAAAACCTGGTGGAGATAAACTAAATATTTAGTAACTATTTAGGTAACTAAAAACTAACTTCAGGAGTGATATCAGCAACATGGCCAAATAAGGCATCCTTTGCTTATATCCCCCCTCAACAACAACAATTTGGCATCCATCCACAGACAAAAGAGCCTTGGTGGGAGCTATGGGATCCAGCACCATATGCCAAAGGATCCAGGAGGGGTCTTGCCTACCTCTGCATGAGGTAATGGACATATAGACCTTGGTCCTGGCTACATCCCCTCTCACAGTCTGGGAGCCCATGGAGGTCACTATCTTAGACAATCACACAAATGAAAGAGCCTTTGTGGAAGTGCAGGTTTTTAGCAGAAAAGTTTCAGCACACTGTTGGAGCAAAAAATATGAGTTTGGATGCACTGGAGAGAGTAAAAGAAACAGTTAGACTTTACACCTACGTCACCTCTCCCCCAAGGCAGAATAGCTCAGGACAAGGAAAGACCTTCTTGGCTCATGATTTCTCCCACAGGGGAAGTGAGAGCATATGAGTGAGTGCTTAGCTTTGCCAGCTATGCAGGAAGCTGCCAAAGAGGCCCATTTCTCTCTCACCCCATCCAGAGTACTGAGTCATGAGCTGTATGACTGCAAAGTGGGAAGAAACTGAGAGAGCAGCAGATAAGACTCTTGGAAGGCATTAAAGGGAATCAGATCCTACTAACTGTGTCGCAAACTTCATCAAGAAGTCCACCCACAAGTGCCAAGAATGCTTCCCCTGCAGATCCCCCCAGTTGGCCCAGGGGTACCACTGGCACTCCATGTACCTAACTCACATACCCCCAACCCTGTGGCTAGCTCCCTGAGTGCACTCCATACGGTGGTGACACTGAGCTTTGGAAAATGGCTAGCGAGCACTTGAAAAAAGCTGGTCCAAATCTACAAGACAGGGAGAGACCACAAACTTGAGCTTTAGCTCTACCCTTGGGAAAGCAAAAGAGAGACGATCAGCACCTGGATGAGTGCATTGCAGGACCGACAGAAAGGAATACAAGTTTAAAAATTCTGCCCCAAGAGGGAGCAAGAAATGTGGAGCAGGTGTATCCACAGAAGGTCTGAGAATGCCACAGATTACTAGGAGAGCTGACAGAGGCATTTCTCTCCAGAGCCAGTCAGTAGAGACTAGAGGAGGATACCGCAACTACAAATGGAAAGAGCAACTCAAGACTTCAATGAACATGAAAAATCAGGGAAACATGACACCACCAAGGATCACAATAGTCTTCCAGTAACCAACCCCAAAGACATGGATATCTGTGATTCACCCTGTAAAGAATTCAAAATAACTATTTAAGGAAGCCCAATGAGCTACAAGGAAACACAGGAAGACAATTCAATGAAACCAGGAAAACAACATACAAACAAAATAGGAAGTTTAATAAAGAGATAGAAATAAGAATAAGCACCAAACAGAAGTTCTAGAGCTGAAGAATACAATGAATGAAAGAAAAAAAATTCAATATAAAGAACTGATAGAAGAATGGATCAAGCAAAAGAAAGAATCTGTGAATTAGAAGTCAGGACCTTTGAAATTATTCAGTCAGAGGAGAATAAAAAAGAAAAAAAAGAGTGAAGAAAGTCTACACGATCTATGGGATACCAGCAAAAGAAATAATCTGCTAATTATTTGAGTCCCAGAAGCAGAAGAGAGGGAAAAGGGGACAGAAAGCTTATTTTTTTTAAATGACTGAAAACTTCCCAAATGTCAGAAAATATTTGGACATCCAAGTTCATGAAGCTCATAAGTCAAACAAACTTAACTTTAAAATGTCTTCTTCAAGACACATTATAATAAAACTGCCAAAAAGCAAAGACAGAAAAAAATCTTAAAAGTAACAATGGAAAAAAAGGTTGTAACTCACAATGGAACTCCCATAAGGTTATTAGCAGATTTCTCAGCAGAAACCTCATAGGCCAGGAGAGAGTAAATATGATATACTCAAAGTACTGAAAGAAAAAAACAACAACAAACCTACCAACCATGACTACTCTATCTGGGAAAGTTGTCTTTCGGAAACAAAAGAGAGAAAAAGAATGCCCCATATAAACAGAGTTCATCACCACTAGACCTGCCTTATGAGAAATCCTGAAAGGAGTTCTTCAGGTTCAAATGAAAGGACACTGATTAATAACATGAAAACATATGAAAATATACAACACACTGACAAAGGTAAGTATACAGTCAAGTTCAGAATACTCTAATACTATAATATGGTTGTATATTAACCACTTACTCTAGTATAAGTGTTAAAGGACAAAAGTATTAAAATTAACTATAGCTACAATAATTTGTTAATGAATACACATTATAAGAGAGAAATTATGACAGCAAAAACATACAAGTGGTAGTAAAAGGGTAGAGTTTTTGTATGTGATTGAAGTTAAATTATTATCAGTGCAAAATAGGTTGATATATATATATATATATATATATATATATATATATATATAAGCTACCTGGTAACCACAAAGCAAAAGCCTACACTAGATACACAAAACATAGAGAGAGGAAATCAAAGCATGTCACTATGAAAAAGTCTTAATTTTCAAAGGAAGAGAGCAAGAGAGAAAGAATAAAACAGGGGGATTGTAAAACAGCCAGAATAATGAATAAGATGGCATTAGTAAGTCCCTACTAATTAGTAATTACTCTAAATGTAAATTGATTAAATTATCCAATCAAAAGACACTGAGTGGCTGGATGGGTAAAAAAGACCCAAGTAAATCCTAAAATTTTTATGGAGCCACTGAGGACCTTAGATAGCCAAAGCAATCCTGAGAATGAAGAACAAAGCTGGAGGTACCATGCTTCTGCTTTCAAACTGTATTACAAAGCTAGAGCAATCAAAACAGCAGGACACTGGCATAAAAGTAGACACATAGGCCAATGCAACAGAATCAAGAGCCCAGAAATAAACCCTCAACCACTATCTGACAAGGGAGTCAAGAATACTCAATGGGGAAAGGAGTCTCTCTTCAATAAACAATGTTGAGAAAACTGGATAATTACATGCAGAAGAATGAAATTGGACCCCTATCTTACACCACTCACAAAAATTAACTCAAAATGGGTTAAAGACTTAAACATAAGACCTAAAATGCCTAGAAGAAAACATAGGGAGAAGCTCCTTGACATCCTGACAATGACTTTTTTTTTTGATATGACACTAAAAGCACAAGTAACAAAAGCAAAAATAAATAAATAGACTATATCAAACTAAAAAGCTTCTTCACAGCAAAAGAAACAATCAACAAAATAAAAAGGCAAACTAATGAATAGGAAACATATTTGCAAATCATATATCCAATAAAGGGTTAATAACCAAAATATATAAAGAACTTGTACCATACTATTTACTCAATAGTAAAAAAAAAAAAAATCCAATTAAAAAATGGGCAGAGGAACTGAATAGATACTTTTCCAAGGACGATATACAAATGGCCAACAGGTACATGAAAAGATACTCAACATCACTAATCATCAGGGGAATGCAAATCAAAACAACATGTCACTTCACATCTATTAGAACAGATTTTATCAAAAGAAGAGAGATAGGGCTCCCTGGTGGCACAGTGTTTAAGAATACGCCTACCAATTCAGGGGACATGGGTTTGAGTCCTGGTCTGGGAAGATCCCACATGCCACGGAGCAACTAAGCCCATGCCCCACAACTACTGACCTGTGCTGTAGAGCTCGTGAGCCACAACTACTGAGCCTGTATGCCACAACTACTGAAGCCCACACGCCTAGAGCCTGTGCTCCTCAACAAGAGAAGCCACTGCAATGAGAAGCCTGAGCACCACAATAAAGAGTAGCCACTGCTCGCTGCAACTAGAGAAAGCCTGAGTGCAGCAACAAAGACCCAATGCAGCCAAAAATAAACAAATAAAATAAATTAATTTTTTTTAAAAAAAGAAGAAGAGCGATAACAAGCAAGGATGTGAAGAAAAGGGAATCCTTATGCACTGCTGGTAGCAATGGAAATTGGTATAGCCACCCTGGAAAATACTATGGAGGTTCTTAAAAATTAAAAACAGAGCTACCATATAATCTAGCAATCCACTTCTGGGTAGGCATCCAAAGTAAATAAAATCAGGATACTGAAGAGAAATCTGTACCCCCGTATTCTTGCAGCATTATTCACAGCTGCCAATATAGAAACAACCTAAGCGTCTGTCTACAGATGAATGGATAAAGAAGATATGGTGTGTATGTGTGTGTGTGTGTGTGTGTGTGTGTGAATATTATTTAGCCATGAGAAAGAAGGGAATCCTGCCATTTCTGACAACATGGATAGCCCTACATGGCATTATGCTAGGTGCAATAAATCAAACAGATAAAGACAAACACTGTATGATATCACTTATATGCGGAATCTTAAAAAGCTGTATTCATGGAAACACAGTAGAACGGTGGTTGCCAGGGGCTGGGAGATGGGGGAAATGAGAGTTGTTGGTCAAGGGTCCAAACTTCCAGTTATAAGATGAATAAGTTCTGAGGATCTAATGTACAGTCTGGTGACTATAGTTAACAATACTGCATTATATATACTTGAAAGTTGCTAGGACAGTAGGTCTTAAATGTTCTCACCATAAAAAAGAAATGGTAATTATGTGATGTGCTGGAGGTGTTAACTAACACTACTGTGGTAAACATTTTGCAAAGTATAAGTGTATCAAATCATCACAGTGTACACAGTAAACTTATACAATGTTTTATGTCAATTATATCTCAACAGACTCAGAATAGAAAACTGGCTTCTAATCAAGGAGGCAAATACTGCCCTAAACATCCTGGCCCTAGAAAAGAAAATCAGTATCATTAAGCAAATATGCAAAGAATATATAATTATGCAATAAATATATACTCTGTGTATTTATGCTTTTGTCATTAACAAGTCATATTATTTTGAAAACTATAAAGAAAAAATATTTTCTCTGAAAAGTATTTGTGAATGTTTTGATGCAGCAATCGCTGTGTCACTGAAGTCATCTTTAAGAACAATGATTCCATTCTTTCAGAAAAATTAAGAACAAATTCAGGAGTACTATGTGACAAATTCCTGGTTTGCCTAGAGAGGGTTTTATTGGCATTTCTTACTCCATTTCTATGAGTTTCACTTTCTGGTTCTATCATTCTGAAGAGATGGGGTAAAAAAAGCTTGATATTTCTTATTAAATGTCACATGCAAATTGTTACTTAAATTTTTCTTAAGTTTAAGGGTTATTTTTCTTCTATTTTTTCATTTCTGTGTAATTTCTCATGATATTAGAAATTACATATACTTCAACCATAATATAAGTAATGGATACATGTATACGTATACATATATATTAAAGTGTTCACACATAATTTCTTCTAGTATATTCAATATGGTAAGAAATATAAAATTATTTTTAGAAAATAAATGGGAAATATTTTGTCATATTGTGGTCACATGAATAATGTATTACATTTTAATTGAGAAGTTATATTTCGTAAATCATTAATTTATTTTCTTAGTTCACATCAATATTTAGTGTATTTACTTTCTCAGGGGGTGTTTTGTTTGCTCTTTCATGCTCCACAGGCCTCCATTAAAACTAAAATATACCATTCTCTCACTTTGTCCCAGCTTACTCTCTCACTTACGAAGTAAGAGAGTGGCATGGACTTATATATACTACCAAATGTAAAATAGATAGCTAGTGGGAAGCAGACGCATAGCACAGGGAGATCAGCTCAGAGCTTTGTGACCACCTAGAGGGGTGGGATAGGGAGGGTGGGACAGAGACGCAAGAGAGAGGAGAGATGGGGATATATGTATATATATAGCAGATTCACTTTGTTATAAAGCAGAAATTAACACACTATTGTAAAGCAATTATACTCCAATAAAGATGTTAAAAAATAATAAAGTAGGGCCTCCCTGGTGGTGCAAGTGGTTGAGAGTCCGCCTGCCGATGCAGGGGATACGGGTTCGTGCCCCGGTCTGGGAGGATCCCATATGCCGCGGAGCGGCTGGGCCCGTGAGCCATGGCCGCTGAGCCTGCGCGTCCGGAGCCTGTGCGTCCGGAGCCTGTGCTCCGCAACGGGGGAGGCCACAACAGTGAGAGGCCCGCATACCGCAAAAAAAAAATAAATAAATAAATAAAAAATAAATAAAAATAAAGTATACCAATAGATCACTAAAGAGTCATTTATTAAAGCATCCCTTTGCTTTTAGTATTTGTGACTAGCGCCCTTTAATGTAAAGTGAACAGAATACATATTATCCAAGATATAGTTCTTCATTCAGTGGCTACATAATACAGGCATGAATATTTTAAAGGTATACTAAAATATATGAAATCTATACATGTGATATTTTCATTCTCATGCTATGTAACTTTCATTCGGATGTCAGTTTGAAATAATATATTTCTAAATATTACGTAAAGATTCAGAGGTTAATTTAGACTTATTTCTTTCCCTATTCTGCCAAAAAAAACAAAAATGGAGGAAAAAAGGCTTAGCATTCATCACTAGTGTTAAACACAACAAGATAAATGAATAGAACCAAATGTGAAGAAAATGGCCAAATTAAGGCTTCCCTGGTGGTGCAGTGGTTGAGAATCTGCCTGCTAATGCAGGGGACATGGGTTCGAGCCCTGGTCTGGGAAGATCCCACATGCTGTGGAGCAATTAGGCCCATGAGCCACAACTACTGAGCCTGCGCGTCTGGAGCCTGTGCTCCGCAACAAGAGAGGCTGCGATAGTGAGAGGCCCGCGCACCGTGATGAAGAGTGGCCCCCACTTACCACAACTAGAGAAAGCCTTCGCACAGAAACGAAGATCCAACACAGCCAAAAATAAATAAATAAACAAAAAGATACACATAACTGAATATAATACATTCCTAAAAAAAAAAAGAAAGAAAGAAAATGGCCAAATTAAAATGTGACATATTTATTAGAGTCCCTTAAGACCTAGTCATTAATGCATATTTATGGCTACATTTTCATAATTGGCTAACAAAAATTATTTGTCCCCCAAGAACTTGAAAAGAAATAAGATGTTCATCCAAGAATTAAGCTTCAAAAATAATGCATAATAAATCTTCTCAAAAAGGGAGGATGAGTCTCAGGTCAAGTATACATGACTACATAATAATCTAATTGACAGTTTTACTAAAACATGAGGAAGAATGTGTGAAAGCCTGTTTGGTTAATATGAAAGCAAAGAAGAAAAACAGAAGTTATGCCCAACTGAGGTAGGTAGCCTCCAAGATGGTCTCCAATAATTCCTGCCTCCTGGTATTCAAATCCCATATGAGCTCTCCCATATTGTAACAGCATTAGTTGGAATGACCAATAAAAAATGCCAAAAATGTCCATAGATGAATGGATAAAGGTGTGGTACATATATACAATGGAATACTACTCAGCCATAGAAAAGAATGAAATAACGCTATTTGCAGCAACATGGATGGACCTACAGATGATCATACTAAGTGAAGTAAATTAGACAGAGAAAGACCATATGATATTATTTACATGTGGGATCTAAAATATGACACAAATGAACTTACCTGCAAAACAGAAGCAGACTCACAGACGTAGAGAACAGACTTGTGGTTGACAAGGGATGGAGGGGAGGGATGGATTGGGGGTTTGGGGTTAGCAGATGCAAACTAGTATATTTAGAATGGATAAACAATAAGGCCCAACTGTAGAGCAAAGGGAACTATATTCAATATCCTGTGATAAACCACAATGGAAAAGAAAATGAAAAAGAATGCGTGTGTGTGTATATATATAACTGAACCACTTTGCTGTACAGGAGAAATTAACACAACATTGTAAATCAACTATACTTCAATAAAATACTTTTTTTTAAGAAAGTAGCTGAAGTGATGGTATGTTTTCTCCAAGACTGGTTTATAAAAGAGTGAGGCTTCTGTCTTGGTTGCTACCTGTCTCTTTCTTCCTTGGATTTGGGTAAGTCATGTTCCAAGCAGCTCTGTGGGGAGGTAGATGCCGTGACTGCATCTGTGGCACATAGCTTGCATCTGTGACTCATGAAACTAAATCAGAAACATACAGCAAGGCTAATCCCAGATTCTTGACCCTCAGAAACTGTGTGAAATAATAAATGTTCATTGTTTCAAGCTGCTGTGTTTTAGGCTGAGTTGTTATGCAGTTACAAATAAGTAACACAAAATCTAAGCACAACAGCAGAGAGAGACCAGTGGGTACTAAATTTTTGTTTTCAGACTCACTAATGAAGGTTTTCCCTTAAATGTATATAAATGGGAAGACTTTCCACCAATAACCTCCAAGACATATTTGACATGAATGACCCCATGTGTTTTACATGTATCATGCAATTTAGTCTGCCATTAAGCAATTCATCAATACAATTCCTCTTTTCCTGGTTTTAATATTCACTAAGCAACCCTCTGACTGATTTGACTTTCCAAGAAATCTGACTACAAAGAGAAACTGCACTGATCATGCTGGCATTTGAGTATTCAGATCACTGGGAAAGGTGCTCTCCCTTCTAGATTAAATTGGCGATCTGATTTTAGACATTGTGTTGAGAGACTAGTTACTATGAATCTGCCACTGACAGTCTGCTTTTGATGGGTTGTGAAACTTGGTATTCTGAGTCTAAAAGAATAGAGCCAGATCATCAATGCACAAAACTTAGTCTATTTACAAAAGTAGTATCTTCTTGGGAGGACAGACCATAATCCTTCTGCACATGACACTTCCCTTAAAACCAACATTTCTTTGTGAGAGTACCACATGGCTTAATAGCAACATGACAAAAGAAATACCCTATCTCTGAAATAAAGTGAGAATTCACATCACAGTCACATTTCATACCATGGAAGCTCCATGAGGAGAGGGGTTCTGTCTTGTTCATTCCTTGATATATCTTGTGCTGGGTGCAGTAGGTATTCAGTAAATTTTCATCAACTGAACATAAACTTAAATACTACTCACTTTTGTGTGTTTCACTACTCAGCTCCGTCCCTCATTCCTCACAGAAGCCATCGTATATCTTTCTTAATTTCTTCATACATCTAAAAGTGAAACATCTCTTACTAGTAAATTACTTATCTCTTAGTTCACAATTAAAATGTGAATTTTCAAGGGAAGTTATCTCTTAACTCCCAGCCACAAAATCTATATCAATTTGTATCAACAATAAGACATACTAACATATCCTAAAGACCATTCCATATTCACACATACATATTTACCTAATTTGGTTAAAGTGGTGAATTTTTGACTTGATCCTAATTTTCTAATTGAGTTATAATTAACATACATTATATTAGTTTCAGGTGTACAACATAGCGATTCAATATTTTTATGCATAATGAAATGATCACTATAACCAGTTATCATCCATCATCAAAAATGTTTACAGTATTATTGACATTTCCTATGTGTACATTACATCCCCATGACTTATTTATTTTACAGCTGGAAATTTATACCTTTTAATCCCCTTCACCTATTTTGTCTGTCCCCCCACCTCCTTCCCCTCTGGCAACTACCAGTTCTCTGTATCTATGAGTCTGTTTCTGTTTTGTTTTGTTCACTTGTTTTGTCTTTTAGATTCCACTTATAAGTGAACTCATACAGTATTTGTTTATCCCTGACTTATTTCACTTAGCATAATACCCTCCAGGTCCATCCATGTAATTTGAAAAGATATATGTTCCCCTACCTGCACCACTATTTACAATAGCCAAGATATGGAAGCAACCTAAGTGTCCATCAACAGATGAATGGATAAAGAAGATGTGGTATATATATAAAACGGACTATTATTCAGCAATAAAAAAGAATGAAATCTTGCCATTTGCGGCAACATGGATGGAACTAGAGGGTATTAAGCTAAGTGATTTGTTCCTAATTTTAGTGAAAAATCTACAATGTCACCATTTAGCACAATACTGACTTTGGCTTTGTAGATATAAATGTAAATGTATCTCTAGCCCTCCTCTACCAAAAATTTTAATCAAAGAACAGATGCATCACAAATTGTATAACATTTCTAGGTTTTAGAATAATATTCTGGCTAATAAATTCCTAGGTCAAAGGGTACATATCTTTACATTATGAAATATATTGTCCTATTATTCTCAGTAATTTTACCACTATTATTTGTTTTCTGTTTTTGTTTTCTGTTTTCTTTTTCTTTTTTTTGGCTGTGCCACACAGCTTGCAGGATCTTAGTTCCCCAACCAGGACTGGCAGTGAAAGCACAGAGTCCTAACCACTGGACTGCCAGGGAATTCCCTTTACCACTACTTTATGGGAGATTCTATATCCACATCTACTAGATATTATAAAATGTTGACTAATTTCTTAGAAGAAAATTGTTTTTTGCATGAATCCTTTATTTTGCATATTTTTCAATTAAATGTGAGCTTGGCCACTTTTTTTTTTTTGTATGTGTTTAAGCCATTTGAATATTTTTCCAGTATGATGCCTGTTTCTTTTAATATTTTAAAAAATATTTTTCTATTCATCTCTTATTTACTGATATGTGTGAACTCATTTCATAAAATTAATCTTTTTAATTTAAAAAATACTTTGTTATTACTCATTTGACACATTTATATTATATCCCTAGTTTTTTTGATAGTTTTATTACTATTTGATATATATATAACATATATATTAAAGAGTTACAAAATATATGAATAAAATGAACACCCAACTTCATAACTACCTTGCAACTACCCATGAGGTCTATAAAACAATTTGGGGAAAACTGACTACTGAGTTTTCCAATTAATTCAGACTACATGGTCCTCCATTTCTTTACTCTTAGATTTATTCCTGTGTTTGTTGGTATGGATGCTATTGTAAATGTATTGCTTTTTAAAATTCTACATTCTAGTTTGGTTTTTAATCACTTCATTCCCTTGCTAAATTCACTGTCTAAATCTAGTTTATGTTTATATTTTTTGGAATTTTTCTATCCTACACACCATGCTGTGTGTGAATAATAACAGAGGTTTATTTCTGGTACTCTAGGCCTTACATTTTTCTTCTTGCTTCATTGTAATAGCTATGACATCTAGGACAATGACAGATAAACATGGTAAGTGTGGGTGTCCTTGCCTTATTCCCAGTCTCTGAGGGAAACTTTAATATTTACAACCAGTTAGCATGCTATTTGCTATATTTTGGGTAGATATCTTTACAATAATTTAAGCTTATTCTTAGCTTACAAATATTTTTATCATAAAAAGGTGTTATATTTTACCAAATGCTATTTTTGCATCTATTGAAAAGATTACCTGATTTTCTCCCTTATTTTGTTATGGTGGGAAATTATACTAAGTAATTTAAAAATATTAAACCCAACCTCAAATTTCTTAGAATAACCTCAACTTCTTCTCAAGTCTAATCTTTGTATACATTGCTTGATGAATTTGATAATAGTTTGCTTTGAATCATCACATCCTTGTTTATGAGAGATATTTTTTTTTAATTTCTGTTCACGCTTTTTTCATCAAAATTTTTCATAAAACAGGGTAGGGAATTTTCCCTTTTTTTCTATTCTCTTTAATGTTATTTCTATTATAAAAGCTTCATATGTTCAACAGTAAATCACCTAAACCTGTTATTTTTTAAATGCAGGTGTAAGTATTTGCATGTGAAGGAGTTAATTATGGATCCAATACCTTTGATAGGTATAGGCCTATTCAGATTTTCTGTTTCCTCCTGTATTGGTTTTGGTGACTTCTGCTTTTAATAATTCGCTAGCAAGTATCTGTTCATAATTTCAGCTTTATTATCTTTTTAAATCCTGCAGAAACTGTACTATTGTTTCCTTTTTCACTTCTGATATTGGTAAATTTTAGTTTTTCTCTTTCTCTGGACAGAGGTTGATATGTTTTACTAGTGAATAAACTACATCACCAACTACATCATTCTGTTTCTGCTTAGATGTAGAAAATAAGAGTACATTACTTCCACACAGTGAGAAAAATCCAGAAAATCTCCAAACCATAACTTTTTTTTAGCCAGTAAGAGAACTGAGGTCAAAAGGTAACCAGGTGAACTGAATTTCAAAGGGTTATAAAGGCCTCTGAGGCGATACAAACGCAAACTGTTTTACCTTTTACAGAACACTGGAGGAAGAGGCGGCCACCATACAGGAGTAAGAAGAAAAGTAACAATTTCACAAATCCAGAGTAGCCGGCATAGTGTGAACTTTAGGATCCATGGGAGCCCCAGACAAAAGCGGAGGCTGAACTCACCTGAATCACTTTTCCCAGCCTCTGAACCCCGTGCTTCTGGGCGTAGAACTGGAGACCTGAGCGAACCCTCCTCTCCAGCCAGCCTGAAACACCGCCCACTTCCGGGAACCTGCTCTCAGCCAGCAAAAGCCTTCAGCTGTGCAGACAGAACGCTCGCCCCTAGGGTTCAAGAAAAGAGCTACTCACTCTAATGAAGGGGTGGAAAGGTAACACCCTTGCCCCTGTTTTGGGGAAAGAGAAACGGCTGCTGGGGGGAAGCTGAGAGGTAAAAGCCTCCCGCACTTAAGTGGGAAAATTAACAATATCCACCTGCCCACACCGGAGAGCCTTGAACACAGAAACAATAATCCCTCCCACCACCAGTCCCAGGCCAGGGTATACTGCTACTGAGAGAGCAGTAAAGCAGAAGCCCCCAGCCCCTGGAGGTAGGGCAGGAAACCTGATTGAGCAGGGAATCCCGCCCTGCGTTAATACAAAGCACAGTGTGCTGTCACTGGGGGGTGGGGAGTGGGGGAGGCCGCGGAGCTCTCTCCAGCAGGCCTAGAGGGAAATTTAGAGATGAGTGTTTATATTGGAAAAAAAGAAAGGTTTCAAATCAATGAACTCAGCTTCCTCAAAAAAAAAAAAAGAAACAAACAAACAAACAAACAGAGAAAGGAAAGCAAATAAGCTTAGCAAGAGAAATAGAGGAATAATGAAGATACAAGCAGAAATCAATGAAATAGTAAACAGGAGGAAAAAACAGAGAAAACTCTAAGAAATCCAAAATTGGCTCTTTGAAGAGATCCATAAAATTGATAAATCTCTAGTCAGACTAACCAAGAAAAAAAGAGAGAAGACAAAATTACTATCTTCAGGAGTAAAAGCAGGGAGGTTGCTACAAATCCTACAGATAGTAAAGGATAATATGAGAATATTATACACAGCTGTATGCAAATACATTCAAAGACAATCTAGCAAAGCTCACTCAAGAAGAAATAAACTATATACAAATCTATTTCTCAGGTTCCTTGAACCCATAATTCTGTCCATATCTACTTCTAAATTCTAAATTCTTTCAAAGATATATATTTTAAATAATACAAATAGACATAAGTAATACAACATGATTCTGGGTAAATAATATAAAGCTCTAATCAAAGGACAACAATTTTATGAAATAAATGCACCATGTCAAAGACAGATATTAAATCCAAGACACATGGGGCTTCTAAATAGGAAATCTTTGAATAACTATAAAACAACACATTCATATTAGAACAGAGTAACTGATTTGCAGTCTTGGGAAAAACAGATAGGAATAAATCATATCAAGAATGTAAGCATTTTCTTTGAGAAGAACACAGTTTACTAGATATATTGCCCAGGAAGTAAAGGTCTCCTTAGGTGGCTGCATTAATGCTCATTTATCCAAACAATTAAAATGAATTTTTATATTATAAACTACTAATGATGTAATTTTCAAAACAAAAATTCATTAAGCATACTAGTTTCATGTTGCTACACTGGAACAAACTGCCACAAATTTAATGGCTTAAAGCAATATAAATATTTTCTGTTACAGTTCTGGAGGCCAGAAGTCTGAAGTCAGCTTTACTGGACCAAAGTTGAGGTGTTGACAAAATTGCATTTCCTTCTGGAGGCTCTAAGGGACAATCCATTTCTTTGTCTTTTTAGCTTCTGGAAGTTGTCTGCATTCCTTGGCTGGTGACTCCTTCCTCACAGCACTCCAATTTCTTGCTTCCATCATTACATCATCCACTTCCTACCTCTGACCTTCTTGTGCCCGCTTATAAGGACTCATATGATGATACTTATGGCCCATCGAGATTATCCAGGATAGTTATGTATTGAATTGTGCCCCCCCCCCAAATTCACATGTCGGTTGAGTTCTAAACCCCCATACCTTAGAATATGACTTTATTTAGAAATCAGGCCATTGCATATGTAGTTAATAAAGATGAGATCATTAAGGTAGGCCCTAATGCAATATTATTGATGACATAAAATGGGGAAATCTGGACACAAACACCAGGCACACATGGAGAACACCGTGTGCAGATGAAGGCAATGTTTGGGGTGATGCTTCTTCAAGTCAAGGGACACCTAAGATTGCCAGCAAAACACCAGAAGCTAGGGGAGAAGCATGAAATGGATTCTCCCTCACAGCCCACAGAAGGAACCAACTCTGCCAACACTTTGATCTCCAACTTTTAGACTTCAGGATCTGCCAACATCTTTATCTCCAACTTCCAGACTTCAGAGCTATGACACAATGAATTTCTGCGTTTAAGCCACCCAGTTTGTGGTACTTTATTACATCAGCCTTAGCAAACTAATACAGTGATAATTTCCCATTTCAAGATGGGAAATTATCTTAACTTAATCATATTTGCAAAGTCCCTTTGCCATATAAGGTAACATTCATAAATTCCAGGGATTAGGGAATGGGTATCTTTGGAGAGTCATTATTCAGCTTACCACAGCATGCAAATTGACAAACCATTTTAAACATTGGAGGATATAGGTTAAATAAAACGTATTCCTTTCCCTCAAGATTCAGTGTTATTTATAGTCTAAAAAATCCAAGTGTCAAATGGATTATTTGCAGGAACTTCTATGGACTCTAGCAATGTGCTTGATATTTTATAGAGGAAAATGCAGCTTGAGGGAAGTAAGTTTTCTGTAGCACAAAACTATTCCTAAAACTATTCCCTGACAAAAATACTGGTACTTTGGCTTAATCTATTTTCCAGATTGAATTCATTGCATGAACAAATGAGTTTAAAAATAATAAGTAGGATAATGTATTTGATTGCATTCCAGTAATAATAATCACTTATAACTGACTATACCTCAATAAGTCATTCAGAATTTTGCATAGAAAGTAAAACCACTTATTGTTTTATTATAATATTGCATGATTATTATATTCCCAGATAGATATAATCTTTGCACATTTTTCTATTATATACATAGAGAGCTTGCATACGTTTACAGAAATACCAGGGAAGATCAATTCAAGAAATATAAACCTATCAGTAACTTCACAGTGTGGCAGTTTATTTTTTTCAGATCATATGTAACATACAATATGTTTATTGTATGTTGTTGTTATTATTATTATTATTTTCTTCTCTCTCAACTTCCTTTCCCAAAAGTCAGAATCGATAATCCCCAAAATCATTTGCACAAGAAGGCAGAAAATAAAAACCACTGTAATTATTTCAAGCAGAAAGGCATTTAGTGTAGAGATGTAGGTAAAATTATTGGAAGGACTGGAGGATCAGAAATCACACTGTCTGCATGGCATTTCAGCAGGCAGGAGGCTGCTGTCCTTACTGCTAAAGACACTCACTACTGAAACTTCCTTTCATCCACACCAAACTGAACATTAGATGCTGAATGCAAAGTCAGACCTTTGCCTTCCTTTCTAAGTATTCATACCTCCACTCTCTTGCTTGCCAACTGCAACAGCAGCAAAAATCTACCCTCCACTTTATTTCCACCTTCCGTATCTCATAAGGTTAAATCATGACCAGAATCTAATCTGCATATAGTCGTCTAACTTCAAGGGACGGAGTTTTTACCCCTTCTACCTAGAATGAAGTTGAGATATAACCTATAGGAAGTATCAAATTCTTCCAGCCATTGAAGCAGAGAGATAGAAAATGTATAAAATCTGAGAAGAGAAAGAACAGAACCTGAGGGTTTAATGAGAAGAGACCAGCCATTCCCAGATTAACAGGGAACAGACCTCTAATACAGCAAGAATTAATACTTATAGCTTTTGCATGAAATTATAAATACTATGTTCATCAAATCTAGAGATACCTTAAAGGAAATAGTCACAATTTTAGTCTGTTGCACTCTAAAAAATTCACAAAATTAGTGTAAATGATCCGGTCCCAAGACACACTGCATCCACCATAAACTAGTATGGAATGAGGAAAAGCTTAAAGTATCCCTGATCTATGAAAATCGTAAGGTGACAAAAAGAGAAAATGCACCTGTTAGTCACGTGAAATGGCAATATAATTGGCAATAATCTTGTACTTTCTATCTTAGGAGGTACAGGTTTTTTTTAAAGGCACATAAATTACCATTCAAACTGGGAATTTAAAAAGAAATGTTTATGCATTAGAAAAGTTCAACTCTATCTGGCTTTATATATGAGTTGATTTGGGAATTCAATTAAACTACCAGAATCTGACTTGTCTTGGTTTCTTGGTTCATTCCTCAGCTGAGCTGGCTTCATATCCAGGCTCATACGGCTCATTTCATATCCATGAAATGGCTTTTGTTAATTCCAAACTCATGCGTTCCCCACATCTTATAGATTCATGTCCATCCAAATATTAGGCTGAGTCTCTCTTCCAACAGTCTCATGAAAACTTCAATGTCTTTTTTGGGTGAGTGGGGGTCACTTCCTCATCTCCGAATCAATTATTAGGTGATGGAAGTTTGATGTTCTGATTGGCTAGGTCTAAACCGCATGCTTGTGCCTATGAGTAGAAAAGAAGTTAAGTTCACCCAAAACACAAAAGCTGGTATGGAGAAGGGGTGGTTCCTCAGGAAAAAAAAAAAATACTAGATACTATTAGCAAATGAAGAGGAAATGTATTAGACAGACAAAAACATTTGAGTTGACTACAGCTCCAAGCCCGCAATTGGCCCTTGCTGCCTTCCACTGATTATGGAGGGATATATACAAAGGACATACCAGATAAAGGCTACATTTCACTACACATGGACTTTGGCCTCATGTCCTATGTGGAGTACTAGTGAGATAGATAGGCAATCGATACGTGGAAAGGACTCTTTTCACTCAGGTTGGTTGTAGATCTTGGGCCTAATGCAAGCTGCTGTGACCCTTGGCCCTTCTCCCAAAGGCTCACACACTAATAGCACCATGTTGATGGCTATAAAGGACAAGGGTAGACAAATCTCTGGAAGAACACTTCACAGAGAGGGATAAAAGATACATGTCTAAAGACAGGTTTATTTCTACTTCTCTCATTAGAGCTGCATCCCTAAAAACACAATCTCATTTTTCCCCTGACCTGTGTGAAAACTGAGTGTTTCTTCAAAGGTACAGTACAAGATGGACTCAGACAGAACCTGGAGATCTGACAAGAGGCCCATCAGCAGATGGAATGGAGCACAGATTTCCCCACGTAAACTTTTAGCTAAGAAGTGATTCTTGTTCCTCAATGAGGAAGAAACATGAATTCAGATCAGAACTTCTCACATTTTTAAATTCAGGTCTCCTTTGAATAAAAATAAAACCTCATTCTCTTAATGTTATCTGGATTTTTCACAAATCAGTACCAAAATCAATGCAAAGATAATTTTCAGAATTAACAAGGCACATCTTCAATTTTGAATATGGACATTTAAACTGGCTGGTTTGCTTGACAGAAGTGTATCAGATCTATAAACTCTGAATAATGGAGCACAGCCTTACCTTAATTGCCTTTGAAACCAAGCCTATTGTGCTACCAATTTGTAAATGATCTCAATGTAAATGGCATGTTAATAAACCTAGCCGGTTAATTTGAATATGCTCTTTAAATCTAAGCTTGTACTCAAGGTTGTCTTAGTGTCCCTTCCCTGAGGGAGTGGGAGGAAATGGGCAAGAGTGAGCTTCTTCCCCATCCTCACTGAGGACCACAGCCTCATATTATTTGTTACTATATTATTATTAGCCTTGTACTATTATTGTTAAAGATAATGCACATATCATTATCTTTATTTTTTTTAGCAAATGGTATACATTTATTTTGTGTTGTGTTTGAAGCTAATTATTCTCAAATATAGTGTATTGTTTAATAAGCGAATGATTCAGCCAGGATGCTTCCATATATCTGTAGCAGTTGGAGGTTGCTTGTGTCTTTTCTAATTGGTCAGTGCCTGGAGTGGTTAGTACCTGTACCAAATTGCTGTTAAATATTTTTGAAATTGTTTTGGCCCCAGATATTTAGGCTGATCAATGAAGCTTAATATGAAGAATAGAAATAACTCATCAAAGTTCACAGAGGAATTTTGAAAGTGGTGAAAGTGACATTTTAAAACCGTGTGGCTAGATGAACTATTGAATCTGTAGTGCTGGGGCAAGTGATTAGTCTTTTTTAAAAAATAAAACAGAGGAACTACCTATTGCTTATGGCTTACTAAAATCCAGATGAATAAATGCTTCTAATGTAAAAATCTGAAACCATAAAAGTACCAGAGGAAAGGATGATAAATCATATTCATAATCTTAAGGATAGATAAGGCTGTTCTAAGTTTATCACAGACTACAAAAGCTATAAAAGAAAATGTCAACAAGTTTGACTACCTAAAATTTCTACACAAAGAAAAATAAAATGCTACATCCAAAGATAGAAGAAAATTTATTAAATGTTTGAACTAATATTCAAATAAAAATAACATTTGCTAATCAAAATCGAATAAAATTATAAATACAAATAACCTGGTGTAAAAAATATAAAAAGGAAATGGAGAAACTAAAATTAACAATAATTATATTAGAAAATTATTAGTAATTTATAACACCAGATTTCAAATAATTATTCTTCTTTTGTCATGACAAGATTAAACAGAGACTGTATTGGAAAATGTGTGGAGGAGTAGATATTTTAAAAAACTTCTGGAAAGTGTTTAATTAATCATTTTGGAGGGCAATTTGGACATATTTATCAAAAATTTAAATGCATATAATCTTTGACCCAGCTTTTTCTACTTTTAAAAATTTCTGGGAGATATACTCAAATAGGCATGTGTGCGCATATGTGCGCACGCGCACGCACACACACACACACAATTGTTATTTGTGGAAGGGAACGTGAAAGAAACCTAAGTGTCAATGAACTGGGTACTAGTTAAATAAGTCACAATAAATCAATGCAATATCTTATTCGGTTGCCAAGAGAAAGAACAAAGTAATCTTACATGTATTTTCAAAAAAGGTAATCAAAATAATTTAGGTGGAAATAAGACAAAAGCACAAATGATTAATATCACATGATCCATTTTAGTAGAAATTGGTTTATATATAGATATTGTTAACAGTAGTTACCTATAGGAGATTCAATTTTTTTTTACTTTATTCATGACCTTATTTTATGACTTATATTTGTTTATAAAAATTGAGCGTAACTTCAACTTTAAAAATTCTTTAAATTATTTTATAAAGAATATTAGTTTTGGCAACACACTGGCCTTTATTCAAATCCTATTTCCCACACAGATTAACAATGAAATCTTGGACAAGTTACTTATCTTTAAGCTTCAGGTTTTTCATCTCTAAATATATGCACTGCTTCTTTGGAGGTTTGGGGAGAATGAAATGTGATAATGTACTTAAAGTGCTGATCCCAGTGCCTGAAACAGAAAGTATTCAAAAAATGATCGCTGTTATTATAGTATTATCATCAATTCTATGATGCTGTTATAAAATCTAAGGGTAACAATGTTATTTCAAGTTTGTTATAAGTAAATACATGAACAGAGGAACCCAAATTATAATTGCCATTAATATTTTGAGAAAATAAACAGCACTAGTACCATTTATTGGATACTTTCTCAACTAAGCTTATTTATTTCTAATGGGTTTTTCTCCATATTCTTAACAGATTTAAGGCAGACTTTATAAAATCATTAAATTTTTTAATAATTGGCCATTACCTGGGGAACTGAAATTATACAGGCAGTTAAATTGAAGAATCCTGACTGCAAAAGTTTGCATTCCCATCTACACTGAAATTGTCTAAATTTGCTATAGAGAAATATAAATCACTAGATAATTGTCAACTTTGTTTTATTTTTGGATGAATTGATACAGCTAGCTATATCAATAGCTATACTGGCACTCAAAGCAACAAATCAAGATTCCCTCTCAGCATCTATATCTAAGATACTGCTGCCCATGAGAAAATTATTGAAGATAATTTCTATGAAAAGAAAATTTATGTGCAATTATGTGCTTCTCATTCAGAAAACTGATCAATCTCTAAACGCAAATACACCCTAACCAGGATTTTTGAGAAATTAAAATCCTCAAATCTTTCTCATTTGGAACTTTAAAATTTAAGAAAGGTTTGGCAAAATAAACAAGTTTTGGCAAAATAAACACTGCTTCTCTGATGAAAAAAATGTTTTCATTTCCATCCATGTCCCATTATGCTGTTAAAATACCTATGAAATTCAAGTGCAATATAATTGGCTTTATAATAAACAATCTGCAAAGTGCTGTGGAACAGTTAAGAATACAGAGATATTATGTCCCATCGCTACTATGAATAAAACCACCCAGACACCAATTAACATCTCATTGCTATGAGTACTTGTTACTGTTCTTGTTGCACCAATCAAACTTACATCTTTTTTAGTTCATATTTTGATTTCAAAAAGTTATGCTAAGAAAAGATAAAATTTGTCATAAATGCAAATAAATGTGAAACATACAAAGCGAGAATAATATGAAAAGGAAAATTAAACTGCTTTGCTTCAAGGAAAACCTTTTAGGAAACATTTGTTGAATAAACATGAAAGAAACTTTTTAAATGTTTTCTTACACAGTTGATATTTGGCTTATATTTTTACATATGACGTTCATATGCATTTCCTTTAATTTTTAATATATCCCAACTACTGTTTTCATAATGTCTTAGTATTGTGTGTTGGTGGTGGCAGGGAGGGAAGAAATATATTTACCAAATATTTAAATAGAGCTCCCACAATTTTTAAAGCTTGTAGTAGAAAGATAACACCACTTAGCAGTGGCAAATAAATTTCAGAAACAAGCAAAGTGACAATTAATGGGAAACACAAAGATACACTGAAAGTTTTGGTGATAAGGTAACGTTAATTAAATAATGTTTTGACATTCATGATGCTATAATGATTTAATCTGTTATGTCTTTTAAAGATATTCTCTTTAATTATATCTCTGCTATTCCTTACATTCTAAAATATTCAGTAGCCAATATTTTCTATGCAAGTATTTCAGTTATTACGGAATTGGATTTCAACTTTGAAATGCATCTGTGATAATTTATTGATTAGTTTTAAGTCCTATGTAAGAATAAAAAGAGTATTGAGGGGAAGTCTGTCTCCAGTAATATTTTTTTTGTACTCCAGCTGACAGGTTTACAGGATTCAGCTTTTAGAGTGTTTGCTGGCATCCCCAGGATGCCTTTCCAGAGTGGAGCAGAGTTTAGATCGACTCTGGGGTATTAGCACATCATGAAGGTAATCTGTTTCCTTAGCTGAAGCTCACAAACAAAGCAGTTAAATCCCCATCACAAATGGCCAAACTGGGACACATTACACTTTTCATAGGCCTGGATCTTTTTGTTTCTGAATCTCTAAAACGTTTATATAGGGCAATGAAATTTTCACAGAATCTGAGCCAGTTCCTTTAACAAAGAATGAGATATATTGTTTTGAAAGATACAGTTTTCTTCTAAAAGTAGGAATATAATTTAGAGAAGAAAGAAAGAATGGAGGAATGAAGACTTAACACTGCCTTCATGGCTCCTTGTCAGAGTAGGGACTTTTCTCTTGAAACACTGCTTATTTGGCAAAAGTTTTCATTTACTTATTAATTTAACACACTTTGAGTTTCTACCATGTGCCAGGCTTTGTGTAAGGAACTGAGATAAGAAAGTGAATACGACATGATATCAACCTATGAGGAGTTTAGTCCAACAGAAGAGAATATAAATATTGTTATATAACAATATTGTAAATATTGCTGTAAGACAACATTGTACATATTGTTATAAAACAATGTGATAGGGTCTACGAAAAATAAATAAAAAGTACCTAACAGTGTGGGGAAAGAGATAAATGGGCTGTTCAGAGAGTACTTAGGCTGGAATGAATGGGTAAGGCTGGGACGGAAGGAGAAAGCATTATATGTTAACAGGTCAGAATTTCCAGGTATAAAGGAAGATGAGGTTTTTTTCTTTTTTTTTTTAATTTGTTTTAAAGCTTCAGAATATTGTTTGACTTACTGAGTGCAGGAAACATAACTTTCTAAGTGGGTGTTAATGCTATGATTTTTCCTAACTTCCAACTTAGGCCAAAGGTCTACCTTTAAATGGGAAAAGACATACCTATGGAAACATCAAAACAACATGGATGTTAGACTTTTAATAATAAAATTTGTATATGTATCCATTATATATCATCTTTATAGATAGATAAAGATAGAAAAAGACAAAGAGAAAGAGAAACTATGAGAGAAAGAAGATGAAGAAGGAGAAAGAGATAGATTTATGAAGCCCTACTGGGCATTGGGTTGTCAGAGCTGGAAATGAATCCTGTCCAGTCAGTGAGGGGTGTCTGTAGTAGAGTATGTTTACGATGCTAACAGTGCTCTAAAGTCAAAAGTAGTACTGACTTTGGTAAACTTAAGTCGGATGTTTAAAGTAGAGCTTAAAAAGTATCACTTATTGAACACTTATGTGCCAGGATGTCTTCCAAAAATGTTCTACATATGGTATCTTGTTTAATCCTCAAAAATCTTTATGAAAGAAGTTATATTGTTTTATAAATAAAGACATGGAGAGACTCAGTAACTTGTCCTAAGTCAAAATGAATAAGGGTAAGGAATCAGAGGTGATTAAAAAAGGAGAAGATACTAAACCATGGTAAAGCATGGTGTATGCAAGGACAGCAAAGTCTGTATAACTAAACCATAGAGTCTAGGAATCAAGAAGAATAAAAGGGAAACCAGGGAGGGGACATTCAATAAACAACCTTGCATTTTATGACAAGTTTCAACTTTAGAATCTATTTGAAACCTTGTGCTCATCTAGGCCAGAGTACAGGGTTTGCCAAATGAACTTTTCCTGCTTATTTAATATCATGAACACTAATCTATGTAATCATCAGATTCTACTTCTACCTTCAACTATCTCGTCAGTCCATTCCCTCTTCTACACCCCAGGCTAATTTTGTAATTTAAGACTTTGTCATTTTACCTAGATTCTACAATTATTTGAGGGAAAATGTCACTTAATATTTCAGGCAAAACTGAGAACTACTGTTCTATATGCATCCAATATTTCTTTCTCTAGTTACTAAAGACCAAATGTTTCTTGTCCTAAAGGCAATCCCTCCATTTCTTCTTTTATTCCATCCTCTTTTGCCTTTCCTAAGGAAACGTACATTATTGATGATTCTGTCTCTTAAGTTTATTAAATTCCTTTCTCTCATATACACACTACTTATTTTCATCTATTCAAGATCCCAATTTAAATATCACTCATTAAACCCTTCATACCATTCCAGGCCCAGCCCCAAACTCTCTCTCGCAAAACTTTTTAAGAGTTTTCCTAAATTTATCGCCTAGATTTCCTCATAGTCCACTTCTCAACCTCCACAAGTTTTGCTTCTACTCCTATATATCCATTGACTAAGACTGCCATTTTATACCCAATGGACATAGTTCATTATTTATCTAATTTAAACTCCTGGAAGCATCATGCACTAATGACCTCTCTTTTCTGCTTGAAACACTCTCTACTCTTAATTTCTCTGGCCCTATACACTCCTAGTTTTCCTTACACCTCCATGCTGGCTTTTTCTTTCTCCTTACATTGTCTTTCTCTAAGACATCTTTAAATTATGGAATTCCACAATGCTCTCTTTTCTTTCCTCTATTATCATTCCCTGGACATTTTCAACCGTGTCCATGAATTCAGTTATGATCTATACTACAATTAAACTGTTATCTTCAATATACATCTCACTGCTGTGTTTCAAACACATGTATTCAGTTCTCTCCTTGACACCTCATGGAGTTTTGAATACACTGGAAACACCATACATCCAAAAATTTACTCATAATATTTTCCCCTTTATTTTATCACCTCAGTAATTGGCACTATCATTTATCCAGTTATTCAAGCCAAAAACCTAATTCCCAAGCAAGGGATTCCTTTATCTGTCAATTTCTTATGTGCAGAGAACTCTGAATACTACCCGAGATCTGAAGAGATTCCACTCACAATTCTATCATCTATTAAAGTTTGTGTTTGCATGTGTATGTTGTATGCTCAAGTGTAGGAGTGGTGCTTTATTTCACTTTATTCCCCCCAAGAATGCCTAACCTAAAAAGGACCTCAGCTTAGGTAGTCAATAAAAATTGTCAAGTGTCTGGTTAATGCAAGATTAGTGTGGAAATCCCTGTGATGTCAGACTGGTCCTTGGAATACCACAGTGGTGTCCACTGCACCTAAACCCCTGGCCATAACTGGTATCTTTATAGAGAAGCAGGATTCTGTCATTATAGGTTTCATGAATTTCCACAGAGAGGAAAAATCAGTGGACACTTCTATTACCACAGACTGTATCCTTTACTATTTCCTTCATTGTTATTTGATAAAGTCAGTCTTTCCCCAAATTTTATCTTTACACATTCTAAATATGAATAAATCAGCGTCATTCTATGATTTAAAAATTTTGTAATGAAGCATGAGCCAAAGAGAAAAAAAGAGGAGATGTTTTGTGACCAACATAGGCCAGATAGAGATTTTTTTTAACATCTTTATTGGAGTATAATTGCTTTACAATGGTGTGTTAGTTTCTGCTTTATAACAAAGTGAATCAGCTATATATATACATATATCATCATATCTATTCCCTCTTGCATCCATGGGGAGGGGGAAGGGTAAACTGGGATGAAGTGAGAGAGTAGTATGGACATATATACACTACCAAATGGGAGGGAGACACAGACAAAGATTTTTATAAGGAGAACCATATTTGGTCTCTTACTAATAAAAAAATATGAAGGTTGCATAAGAGTTAGACTATCATTCATGGGAATATGTTACTATAGATGTTGATTGTGATTGATTTATTTAAAACCTAAGGATGTGTTGATTTATTTAAAACCTAAGGATCCTAAGCTACCATAAATACATTCACTAGAATTTTCTTAATTAAACAAGAATTATATGAAACATGAAATGTGAGATATATTTGATTCTGATTTTACATGTATTTTTCCTAGCTAACAGCTAAGAATATGTGAGGAAAAATGAGTTGGCTATTATTTTCACATAGATCTATAATCTAGATTTATATATTAATATATCATCTTTTACATAAATCTCTTAGCTGCATGAGAAGTCTAAATCTAAATCTCATACCTACCTAAGATTGGGGAATGCATTGCAGAGTTTAACTAAATTGTTAATATGAATTCATATGGTTTCAGAATGATTTTTTTCTTAATACATTAAAAAAACAGCAGAAATGCCAGCTTATTTCTCTTACTTTGTCTTCTAATTCTCATCAGCACTGAACTAGAATTATTAGTATAATCTCTAATCAGCCCGACCAAGAGGGTTTCTTTTGGACTCTACACTGAAGCTGTGTTTATATTGTTGAATGTTGTGTGTACTCTTTATAAAATATTAGAAATCTTTCAAGTCTGACAGTTGTGTTTTACCAAACTACACAGTGGATTCTATCTTTAACTGCCTGCATTTATGTTTAAAATGTTACCAACTAATAGTAGATGCTCTTTCCTTAACTGGTTATGTTCAAGCAATTCTATCAGTCTTGTCTGTTATCTGAATGCATAGACGTGGCTTTCATAATTATGTGTTAGAACAACCAACACATTCTGGGTGCTACATATTTCCCCACTGTAATACATACTGTAATACAATTGATCCTTGAACAATACAAGTATGAACTCTGTGGGTCCACTTATACACAGACTTTTTTCAATAAATATCAGGAAATTTTAGGAGGTTTGCAACAAACCACATAGCCTAGACATATTGAAAAAACTAAGAGACAGTAGGATATGTCATGAATGCATAAAATATATGTAGATTCTGGTCTATTTTATTATTTATTACCATAAAATAGACACAAATCTATTGTGGAAAGTTAAAACTTAACAAAATTTACACGAACATTTAGAGACCATACATGGCTCCATTCACAATCAAGAGAAATGTAAAAAATGTAATGATGCAGTGTTAAACAATGTGTATAAAATTAACTTTAGTACATACTGCATTACTGTAATAATTTCATAGTCACCTTCTGTTCCAATTAGGGTGAGCTCAAGTTTTTTAAGTATCCACTTAAAATGCTATGTGATGCTCATCATCGCCAAGTGAGCAGTTCGTCTCTCCAATAAATTGCTTATCTCAGTAAAAAGGGATCTCTTGTAGTTCTTGGGTATTTCTCTTAGTCTTTAGTGCAATACCCTGGAAAGTATGTGACATACCACTAGTGATGCTGGAAGTGCTCCCAAGAAGCAGAGAAAAGTCATGACATAATAAGAAAAAGTTGAATTGCTTGATATGTAACATAGATTGAGGTCTGCAGCTGCAGTTGCCCTCCATTTTAAGATAAATGGATCCAGCATAGGGACTACTAAAAAAAAAAAAAAACAAAAAGGAATTTCCTGAAGCCGTCACTGCAGCTACACCAGCAGGCACAAAAACCTTGCACTTTTTGTGAAATACCTTTTTTATCATCTTATTGAAAATGTAGCTTTTATATGGGTGCAGGATTGCTATAAGAAAGGCATACCTGTAGACTCTAATATGATTCAGGAAAAAGGAAGTCATTATGCAACAACTTAAAGCAAAAGGAAGGTGAAAGATCTAAATCTGGAGAATTTAATGCCAGAAAGAGGTTTGGCTTTAAAAATGTCAAGATAACAGGAGAAGCAGATTCTTCCACCAAGTGGCAGCAGATGAGTTTCCAGATGCCATGAAGAAAATCATTGAGGAGAAAGATATCTGCCTTAACGCAGAGGAAAGTACCCTATTCTGTAAAAAAAAAAAAAAAAAAAAAAAAAAATGCCATACAAAACATTTATTAGTAAGGAAGAAAAGCAAGCACCAGGATTTAAGGCAGGAAGGGATAAGCTAACTCTACTCTTTCGTACAGATGCAGTCGGGTTTATGATCTGGACTGCTCTTACCTAAAAAGCTGCTAAGCTCTGAAACTTGAAGGGAAATGATAAATACCAGTTGCCAGTCTTTTGGTTGTACAAGAAGGCCTGGACAAGGAGAACACTTTTTCCTCAATTGGTTCCACTGATGATTTGTTCCTGAAGTCAAGTAGTACCCTGCCAATAAGTGACTGCCTTTTAAAGTTCTTTTGACACTGGACAGTGTCCCTGGCCACCCAGAACTTTATGGGTTTAACAATGAAGACAACGAAATGGTCTGCTTGCCCCCAAACACAAGGTCTCTAATCCAGCCTCTAGATCAGGGGATCATAAGAACCCTTAAGGCTCATTACACACGGTACTCTATGGAAAGGATTGTCAACACCATGGAAGAGAACCTCAATAGAGAGAATATTATGAAAGTATGGAAGGATTACACTATTAAAGATGCCATCCTTATTATAGAAAGAGTGGTGAAAGCCATCAAGCTTGAAACCATAAATTTCTGCTGGAGAACACTGTGTCCAGATGTTGTATATAACTTCACAGGATTTACAACAGTGCCAATCAAGAAAATCATGAAAGAGATTGTGGATATGGCCAAAAAGGTAGAGGATGAAGGTTGTCAAGATATGGATCTTGGAGAAATTCAAGAGCTAATAGACACCACACCAGAGGAATTAACAGAACTCCACTTGATGGAGATGAGTGCTTCTGAGCCAGTGCCAGATGATGGGGAGGAAGACATAGGAGAAGCAGTGCCCAAAAACAAACTGACATTAGACAATCTGGCAGAAGGGTTCTGCTTATCCAAGCCTGTTTTTGACTTACTTTATAACATGGACCCTTCTATTATATGAGCCCTGAAAATAAAGCAAATGGCGGAAGAAGGATTGGTACATACAGAAACATTTTTAGAGAAACAAAAAAGCAAACAAGTCCGACAGAAGTTACAATGTATTTCCATTAAGCTGGCTAAACACAAGAAAACCATAATTAGGCTCACCATCATACCATTCTGAAACAATGGGAAAAAATGTAAAATCAGAGAGGAAAGTCTCACTACCTTGAATGGGCAAGGATAAAATAGATGGTTAGCTTTTTATAAGAAATTATGTAAGCTAGAAAATAATAAAAGTATATTTTAAAGAGCAAAAGGAAAAAAATCCCTCTATTCTCAGTAAAAGCATAGTTCAAAATGCAGGTAAAATGAAGATGTTATAGAAAAACAAATACTGAGGAAATTTGTTGCCCAAAAGCCTGCACTAAAGTAAATCATTTGAGAAGTTATTCAGACCAACAGAACACAATCTCAGTTAAAAATATAGGGAAAGAGAAGGAAATGTTTTAAACTCATCAGAAAGGGCAAATATATATGCATATTTGCTATGCAAAAAATGAGTACAATATATTGTATGGTTTAAATATATGTAAAATAAACATGCATGACAATAATAACAGAAAAAACAGGAAAAGGAGAAATATGTTAAAATGTTCTTAGACTCTGGCAATATCAGGAAATAATAAAAGTATTAATTTGTTTTCAATGCCCATGAGATAAGGATACATGTTGAAACTGAGGATAATTGCATAGGGAGTAGAAAGATAATGTATAACTGAAAATTTAATAGAAGGTGAAAAATGAAATGATAAAAATATATATATTCATTAACCCCAAAGAGGGCACGCAAAAAAAATTAAACATATAATTTTATTTGGCTAAATAAAAGATAAAAAGTATCAGACAGAATAATTAGATAGTAGATACAAATAAGCCCAACTATGTAAGTAATTACATTAAATGTAAACACTCTTTGTAAAAGACTGAGGTTGTCAGATTGAGCGAGCATTGAAAAAAAAAAAGGAACCTGCATGTTGTTACAAGAGAAACATTAAATATGGTGACATGCAAAGTTTATAAATAAAGGGACAAAAGAAAGACCACATACATCCATGATGTAACTATTATAACAGATTCATATCTAAAAATATATGTATTGTAATATCAAAGAAGATTTTAAGGTCAGATATTGACCTTATTTATTGGAGATAAAGTGGGAGAATCCCTAATAATAGCCTAACAAGTTATCGAAACAGGAAGATATAAAAACACAAAATCCTTTGCACTCAAAAGCTGAATAATGGAATTATGTTAAGAAACAATAATAAAATATATATAGCCTAAAAAAACTGCACAGAAATGAAAAATAAATACCTAATAGATTCATGAGTGAAAAAATTCAAAATAAAAATCAGAAAATAATTTGAGCTGAGTTATAGTATATGCCCAAACTACCTGTGACACTAAAGCATGCTTGGAAGGAAATCTATGGGCTTAAATGTCAATTTTTTAAAAAGTAGAAATAGCAATTGTTATAAACTCAAGAAATTAGAAATACAGAGCAAATCAAACTTAAGAAAATTGGAAAGAAAGAAATACTAAACATACCAATTAATAGAAAACAGATGTAGAATAGAGAAAATCAACAAAGCCAAAAGTTGGTTATTTAAAAAGATTAATAAAATTGATATCTCATAGGAAGAATGGACCAAGCCATAAGATTAAATAAACACAATTTACCAATGTTAGGAATCAAATGCCAAGCATCAGTACAGATACTGGAGTTCTGATAAAGAAAATAAAAGCATATTTTGAAAAACTTGTTGTTAATATAATCATCAATTTAAAAATATAAGGGCTTCCCTGGTGGCGCAATGGTTGAGAATCTGCCTGCCAATGAAGGGGACATGGGTTCGAGCCCTGGTCTGGGAAGATCCCACATGCCGCGGAGCAACTGGGCCCATGAGCCACAACTACTGAGCCTGCGCGTCTGGAGCCTGTGCTCCGCAATGAGAGAGGCCGCGACAGTGAGAGGCCCGTGCAACGCGATGAAGAGTGGCCCCCTCTCGCCACAACTAGAGAAAGCCCTCGCAAAGAAACGAAGACCCAACACAGCAAAAATAAATTAATTTATTTATTAAAAAATATATACATAAGTTATTAAAGATGACAGGGTGGGAAATAATAATAGCCTCAAATGTATTAAACAATAATTATTAAAAATGTTCCTACCAGAAAAAGGCTCACACAACATCACTAGTGATATCTTCAAAATATTAAAGGAAGAAACAATACCAATCTCACATACACCCTTCCAGAGAACAGAAAAAGGGGAACACTTCCTAACTCTTCTTATAAGGTGAACATAACCCTAATGCCAAAACCTCAAAGGACATTACAAGAAAGAATAATTAAACATTCATTCCTCTAAGAAATATATCTGGAAAACTCTTTAATATTTAACAAAATATTCAAAAATTGGACCCATGATTTATTTTTTTTTTTGGCCACACCACACATCTTGCAGGATATTAGTTGGTGACCAGGGATCAAACCCGGGCACCCAGCAGTGAAAGCACAGGGTCCTAACCACTGGACCACCAGAGAATTCCCATGACCCATGATTAAAAAATAGGATAATACATTATACTGGTGGGGATTATGACTAGAAATACATTATTCAAAAATCAAGGAAATTCACCACAAAATTATTGAAAAAAATGAAAATAATATGATCACCTCCATAAATGCATAAAAAAACCAATACCTAAAACCAATTTTGACAGAGAAAATTCTTAATAAACTAGAAAAATGAATAAGAAGTATATACAAAGCTTTTGCACAGCAAAGGAAACCATAAACAAGACCAAAAGACAACCCTCAGAATGGGAGAAAATATTTGCAAATGAAGCAACTGACAAAGGATTAATCTCCAAAATTTATAAACAGCTCATGCAGCTCAATAGCAAAAAAACAAACAACCCAATCCAAAAATGGGCAGAAGACTTAAATAGGCATTTCTCCAAAGAAGATATACAGACTGCCAACAAACACATGAAAGAATGCTCAACATCATTAATCATTAGAGAAATGCAAATCAAAACTACAATGAGATATCATCTCACACCAGTCAGAATAGCCATCATCAAGAAATCTAGAAACAATAAATGCTGGAGAGGGTGTGGAGAAAAGGGAACACTCTTGCACTGCTGGTGGGAATGTGAATTGGTACAGCCACTATGGAGAACAGTATGGAGGTTCCTTAAAAAACTACAAATAGAACTACCATATGACCCAGCAATCCCACTACTAGGCATATACCCTGAGAAAACCATAATTCAAAAAGAGACGTGTACCAAAATGTTCATTGCAGCTCTATTCACAATAGCCCGGAGCTGGAAACAACCTAAGTGTCCATCATCGCATGAATGGATAAAGAAGATGTGGCACATATATACAATGGAATATTACTCAGCCATAAAAAGAAACGAAACTGAGCTATTTGTAATGAGGTGGATGGACCTAGAGTCTGTCATACAGAGTGAAGTAAGCCAGAAAGAGAAAGACAAATACCGTATGCTAACACATATATATGGAATTAAAAAAAAATGTCATGAAGAACCTAGGGGTAAAAGGGGAATAAAGACACAGACTTACTTGAAAAAAAAAAAAAAAGAAGTGTATACAAAATATCTTATAGAAAATATTGCATTTTTCTCATGATATTGGGGATGCCTACTATCACCAGTGTACTGTATGGCCTAGCCAGTGAAAAAAGGAAGGAAGGAAGGAAGGGAAGGAAAGAGGGAGGGAGGGAGGGAAAAACAAAGGGAGCAGCTTATATATTGGAAAAGAAAAAATAAAACGGTCGTTATTAGTAAATGATATGATTATATACTTAGAAAATTAAAAGAATCCATGGGCTATTAGAATTTATAAATAGGTTAAGCATTGTTACTGTACACAAGGTCAAAATGTTAAAAAATTTTATATCTCCATGCACTAACAACAAGTAAAAAGAAGCTTAAAACATGTGCCGTGTAAAATAGCATAAAAATATCAAATATTTGGGGATATACCTAACAAAGATGTGTAAGATCTCTGTCCTGAAATTATAGAACATTATTGAGAGAAATCAAAAGGGCATAAATTAATGGAACAAAATACAAGTTTTCATATAGTAAGACAATATTACAAAAATGTCATTCTCACTGCCAATTAATCTATCAATTCAATGTAAAGGCAATAAAAATTCTACCAAGTTGGGATTTTTTTCTGCAGAAATTGTCATGGTAATTCTAAGTTTTATGTGAAAATACAACAGCCTAGGAATGCCCTAGAGTAACGATGGGAAGATCAAAGTAGATGAACAAAGCTGATGGACATACATATAAGATATTTATATCCATAATAAAGCTATTATAATTTAGGCAGATGAAGTATTTAGACCAAAAACTTACGAACTCATCAATGGAAGAGAATAGAGTTTAAAAGCAGATTCACACATATCACTTAATTTATGACAAAGGCTCAGTTGCAATGTTATGAAGAAAAGAATAATCTTCTTAGTAAGTGGTAATAAGTCAAAAGAATATCCATATAGAAAAATATATTGACCCCTATCTCACTCTATTATATGAAAATTGATTCCATATAAATTTCTGACCAAGATATCAAAGAAAAGCAATAGGGTTTTAGAGAGTAAAACATAAGAAAACAATTATTACATTGAAGCATTAAAAATTCCTTAAATAGGACCAAAATTACTAACTATAATTTTAAAATGATAGGTTAGACAATATTAATGTTAAACACTTCTGTTCATCAAAAGAAACAATAAAAACTGTAAAATGACAACTTAAGATGTAAAGCTATTAAAGAAAATGAATCAATAATTAATAACATCTCAAAATGGAAAGCACCAGAAATTGGTACACAAAACTTTAATGAAGAAATTATACCAGTTCTCTACATTCTCTTTCAGAGGATAGAGTCAGAGGGAATACTTCCTAATTCATTTGAATAGGTCAACATTACCCTAATACCAAAACAAAAGACATTATGAAAAAAATTTTTTAAAGAAAGAAAACTATAGACCAATCTCTCATGAACACAGATGCTAAACTCCTCTACAAAATATTACCAAATTGAATCCAATAATATATAAAAAATTATACACCATAACCAAGTAGATTTTATCCCAGATAGTCAAGTCAGGTTCAACATTTGAAAATCAATTATTGCAATCCATCACATCAAGAGGCTAAAAAAGAAAAATTACATGGTCATATCAATATATGTAGGAAAAGCAGCTGACAAAATCCAATACCTATTTATAATAAAAATTCTCCGTAAAATAGGAATAGAGGGGAACTTCTTTAACTTGATAAAGAATATCTACAAAAACGTACAGCTAACATCCTAACATCATACTGAATAATAAAAAATTCAAAGCTTTTTCACTAATATCAGGTACAAGGCAAGGGTGGCTGCTCATCACTCTTTTTCAACATCATACTATAAGTTCTAGCTAATGCAACAAGACAAGAAAAGGAAATAAAATGTATACAGATTGGGAAGGAAGAAATAAAACTGTCTTAGTTCACAGATGACATCATTGCGTATGTAGAAAATCTGAATGAATTGACAAAAAAAAATATTCTGGAACTTATAAGTGATTATACCAAGGTTGCAGGATACAAAGTTAATATACAAAAAGTCAGTGGTTGCCAGGAATTGAGGGTGGGAAAAGGATGAATAGGTAGAGTACAGACAATTTTGGGGGCATCAAAAATACTCTGTATGATACTTTAATGATAGAAACACATCATTATACATTTGTCAGACCCACAGAATTTACAGCACAAAGAGTGAACCATAATGTAAACTATGACTATTGAGCAATTATTATGTATCAATGTCGTATGTCAAGCATAACATATATACCATTCTGCTGGGTAACAATGATAATGGGGGAGGCTATGCATGTGTGGGGATAGGGAATACGTGGGAAATCTCTGTATTTTCCCCTCAATTTTGCTGTGAAACTAAAACTGCTCTAAAAAAAGTCATAATTTTTTTAAACAGGCAATCTATGCAGAGCAAAAGGTATTCCCAATACATGTATCCAACAAAGAATTCATAGCCAGAGTATATAAGAACTCTTAGAAATCAATAGGAAAAGACAAATTACTGAAAAATTCTCAAAATAGTTGAATAGCCATTTCATCGAATAAGATGTTCAGGTGACCAATAAATGTTTGAAAAGGTACTCAGCTTCATTAAACATCAGGGAAATGGACAATTCTTAAAAGATCAATGAAATATTGCTGCACATCCTCTATCTTAAATCTCAAAGACAGAATTCATCAAGTGTTGCTAAAAACTGGGTTAAATGGAAGTTTCATACATTGCTGGTGAAAGTGGAATTTGGTTCAACTACTTCAGAAAACTATTTGACATGATCTATGAGAGTTAATATATACCTTTCTTATGACCTAGCAAGTTACTCCTAGAAATATCAACGAATAATACCATATCAGGGTTGTCTAGGGAAATATTAGTCAAGTCAGAACAGGACACAGTTAGATTTTTGAACAGCTGTTAAGTGGTCAAAAGATTAACTTTCCTTAGTTAAAGAAAGAAACATAGCTCTTCATTTTTATTAGTTTGTAGGAAGTAAGACAATAAAAGAATTCCATAGATGATAACCCAGGTGACTGAGAATTTTTCAATACCATCTGGGTGCCCCTTTAGATCTACTGCAGCATTTATAGATGCCAAGCTTCCCACAGGCTGCTTACAGCTTGTCTGAGCACAGCGGGGCTATTAGTGCTGGTCCAGTGCTACAGGATGCAAGCCTCTTCTAACTGATAACTCTACCGTCAGTGTGATAAAACTGTCCTAGAATTTCACTGCAGTCTGAGAGTCTTCCTATCAAACCCCATTTCTTTTTTCCTATCTTTATAGGTGTCAATCGAAAGCAAATACAGAAAACAGAAAGTTGTCTCAGTAGAAACCAGAGTCCCTTAATGACAATGACTTGATGGTCAAAAGACACACATTAAGTTTCCCAAGGCTACTGCTACTAACAGAAGGAATAAAATAGCTGTGTCAAAAAAAATGAATCAGACTTGACTAAGACTCAGATTCTGTGCATTAGATCCAAAAATCTTGTTCATTGTACATGATACTCATCAAAAGAAGTGTCATTCAAGTTATGTGCCGTGGTCAGCCCCAAAGAATGGACTTAGGTATGCAAATTTTGGTAGAACCTCCAGGAAAAAGTGTTAAAGAATAACTCCAAGACATTTAGTTATAGTATAGTTGATGATTTGTAACTGAGGGAAATCAATCTTGTATAGTTTGTCTCTCTTAACTAATGCAAAGACAGTATTTGTAAAAACAAAACCATAGTGTATAGTCTAGAGTATTGATAAGTCTTGTTTTTCTGCACTTTGGGCAAGCTGACTGGCGGAAAGCTTCCAAGATGCCTGTTTTTCCTCACACAGGCTAAAAGAGTTGTCAGAGGAGGCCAGTTTGTTTCTGTATGGGCTTTATGGGCTTCCTGAGAAATTCTGTGATTTATGAGATAGCTACTAGTGCCTTCTGTTGAAGTCTCCACCTTAATTAGGCCATACCTTCACCATTTCCCTCACTGTGTTTCTCACAAATAAATTAACAAATTAATCTCAGCTGTTACTAAATTTTATTCAGAAAAATAAACAAGAACCATGTGATAGATGGTGATGTTTATATGTGGAGGAGAATATTTTAAATGAATTGTCATAGACATTCTCTGTATGGAGAGGAGGTGATTTTGAATGGAGTCTTCCGTGATTAGATAAATCAGTCACTCAAAGAGTAGAAATATAGATCCTTTAGGCCAAGTGATCTGACATTAGAATCCATTTGTCTTTTTCTTGGGACAAAAAGAAAAGTAAGTTGCTTGGCCTGTCTTTAAGACAGGAGAGGATAAATGAGTTTAGAGAAGTACAGCATAGTAAAAGGCATTCACTTTTTAAGGGAAATGGGAAACCACTGGAAGGCATTATGAAGTGCAGTTACATGATTTGCTTCATGTTTTAAAAAGATTACCCTGGATGCTCTGACATATTTGGAGACAAGAGTATCAGTGCCCTGTAGACTTTGTGTGGGGTGAAAGAGGGGAAGGAACATTGACTCAGGATTTTAACATGAACTACTGGTGGATGTGGTTCCATCTACTGCTATCAGGAGGATTACTTGAGGAATCCTCTATGGACCAGTTAGGTTTAGGCTGCCCTCTGACATCTCAGTGAAAATGTCAAGTGGACTGTTGTATATATGAGTCTGGAGCTTAGGAAAGGTATAAGTGCCTAGGACACATATTTGGAATGATCAGAGTATGGACAGTATTTTAAAGTCACAGAACTACATAAGGTCTGTTAAGAAAAGGGGTATTTAGAAAAAAAAAGCAATACTCAGGATGGAGTATTAGGGTGCTTCAAAATTTAGAGAATGAATAAAGGAGGATGACTTTAAAAAGGAGACTCAGAAGAAGTCAAGAGAAGAAAGTATGTCAAAGATTATGAAAGGTCAAACAAGATGAGGACAGAAAGAATTAACCATTGAATTTAATAATATGGTAGTTATTGGTCACCTTAACAAAAGCAGTTTCAGTGAGGTACTGGGAATGGAAACCCACATGTTCCATTTTAATAGGAGAGAAGACAAAGAATGTTGGTTTACATGCAAGTTGTTGGAAAAATATTTTGATGGGAGTTGTTTCCTCAAGTTGTTCCTATAAGATTACTTAAATCATATAAGATTCTCTTAATGAATCACTGCATAAGGTACCGGGTAGAGGTGGAGGGTGCAATGCTTCACATTGTGGAAGACAGAGGAAAGGTTTACTTGATTATCCATATATTCCAATGCCTGATGATAAGTCCATGAAATTCTAATAAACTGACCAAAAAGATTAACCTTCCCTAGGAATTAATTCACACACATGCAACTAGAATTGGTTGACTTGCTACTTCCTAAAAACTCCCTATTTCTAAAATCTTAAGATCTATCTTGATGTAGATTGGAAGGTTGGCATAGCAAGAACCCAGACAACTGTTTGTTTATGTCAATTCATATATATTTTTCCCTCAAAAATAGTAATATATTTAGGTAATTATAGAGGAGTAGAAATAGTATGTTGGGTCCAAACAAAAAAATGTTTGATAACTACTGATTTAAAAGATGTATTTTCATTCACAAATATTCTTAAAATTTAAATACTGAGATCTAAAATAGGTTCCTTTGGGGTCTCATAGGTTACTTCACCAGTCCAACAAACAACAACAGCAGAAAACCTGTTCTATCAATACCTGGTCAGGTATTTGTACTATCCTTTCTCTAGTTGAGTGATAAATAAGAGATGGTGGTTGTTAAATATACACACATAACTCACACTCATATACAGACAGACAATAAATGAAATCCAAAGTGGCAATAGATGGGTACAAGTCAGTAAAGATTCCTAGTAGTCCATGAGGACGAGGTTGTGGTAATATGTAGGAATACTTCTGTAATCAGTGTGACAATCATCTAAGATCCCTAAAAATATTGGCCTTTTTTTTCAAGTGATAAATGTAGCAGTTAAATAATTGATTCCTCAGTGTATGCTTGGTTCTTTATATGTATTATTACTAAATCTCAATATAAGACTGAAGAGAAGCATCATCAATCCCCATTTTATAGATGAGGCAACTTGGACTCAGGGAGATAAATGACAAATCTAAATTCACACAACTGTTACGTGGTAGAGCTTGGATCCAAACTCAATTCTTTCTTAGTCCATTGTTGTGCTTTTTCCACTATGCTACGTTATCTCCAAAAAAAGTCTGAAATAATTTGAGTGTTCTAGAGGTGATTATTTGTACAAAACCATTTTACAAGAGGACACCTGTGTGTATCTGTCCCAAACAAGACACAAGGCATGTCCTAGAGTATTCATATAACTGCCAAGAACAAGTCACCATGAAAAACTATTTAGGTGATACATAAATTTTGAATTTTTTCCTACTGTAAAACATTTCCACTGAGCAAGATATGAGAATACTTTACATTGAAGCCATAAAGTATATATTCCCAAACTTTTAAAATTCACTCCCTTCCCTCAAAACACCCACACATTCTCCCTGTTAACTACCAAGGGTAGAAATGGACAATCTCATTGTAATCTTGGGCATCTATCAAAGCAGTAAGAAAAGATATGACCATTGAAAACCTACACATCTACTGGAATTGAACAATTTCTACTGAGTCTCATTCTTTATTTGCCTTCAAAGTCTGATAATATTTAATCAAATGCTATTGAGAAGAGTTATTTCTAAACAGTGATTTCAAGAAAAGATAAAGTGTTACTGTTCAGCTGAATATATTAAATACTGAGAAGGTCTGTCATTCTATTTCATTTCATAGCATTTCACTTTTTAAATGTTTTATACCAATTTCCTCCACTGTATTTCATGGCTTTCATCTAAATAGTGAATTATGAAAAATAATAATCAGATTCTCTCTGAAACCACAAAATCTTGGATGAGAATGGATGCTTGAAAACACCCATGACTAAGTTTTATTAATTTTAGGTGCAGCTACACTTACTAGTTCCAAATTATGTAGGCTGATTGGCTAGATCTTTACAAAATCTGTTGTTTTTAAAATTGTGTTGTTTTCAGACTGTTGTTTGAAATGCATTGATTCAGACATGGCAAATGAAAAGATGCCTATATTTAGTAGGCAGTAAATTCTAATCATTTTAGATAGAGGCAATGACTAATCAAAGAAGGAAAGAGAAGTGAGTGAAAAGGAGGCAATGTCAACGTAAAGTCAAAACAACTGCTTCTTAGGAAGACAGGGAAGTCATACTAGACTCAGCATTTCACAATATAGTTTACAGCTTCCTATGAAGGAAATAACTGAAAGAGCTAGGGCCACAAATCTGAGTGTTGTCATTGAATCCTATTACCTACCTGTGCTTTTTAGTTATTATGACAGACAATAGAGCCTTTGTAATGTTATTACATAGGTCTCTTTATTTTTAAACATAAATATAATTTCCACTTGCATGCTACTTTAATTTCTTGTAGTCTCAAAGTTACTTTAATATGCATCAAAATGCTCCTGGAAAACATACAAATGAGAATAATTTCCTCTGTATTCATTGCATATGTCACAAAACCCAGGCAACTAAAGAAAAACTCACAAATAATTATGTGTATTCTTATGTGAGAAACCAATATTATACAAATATTTGTAGCTTCCTGGTAAGTAATACCATACTTTAGCAATCCACCCAATCAAGACACAGCTGGTGCATCAAGAATGGTGATAGAGCAATTTGGTGATAGTCTGAGATTTTCATATAGTTGGAGCTAGAGAGGACTCATGCTTAGTAATATACTACTTTATTAAAATTTTAAGTTATAAACAGTCTGCAAAAAACCTATATAAAACTAGTTACTTGTTCTGATCTCTAATGTCAATTTACATGATAAATAAGCACATATTTGACAGGCTGCTAAGTATTACTCCTGAAATCTATTAGTAAGAAATACCAGTTTCTGAAATTTAATTCCCTAAGTTTAATGAACCTAATAAATTTGATCTGATGCCTTCTCAAATTAACATGGTAAGTCTAAGTTGACTTTTTTTTATAGGGACAAATTTTTTCACATTTACATTAATCTTGAAGAAATATGTATTACTATAGAAATGTGTTATTTATAGTCCTCATCTATGAGGATCCTTACTTGATTTCATTAGGTACTTTTAAAAGGGACAGAAATAATTAGCTCAACATGTAATGCATGTATAGCAAATGCTAATTTCTTGCAAACGTTTTTAAAGATGAGACCTTCATTATGGACGCCAGACTGCCTACTGAGTGCAAGCTCCTAACCTAGGTGTTGTGAAATATACAGCCATAGTTAAGATACAAAACTTCACCCAGGAACTTCAAGCCCATGAAAATGGCTTCTATTTATTTGCATATGTTTTTCAATATAATTTTCTATTTACTTTATGGGTCCTATATATGCTATTGCATTTGCTTACCTTTTATATCTGTTTCATGATAGAGACTATATACAACACACATTTATAGAAAACTTAAATATAACCCATGTTTACAGAAAAAAAGAGGCTTACATTTAGAATCTTAAACTATAATATCACAAAATCATAAAACCACAAAACAGAGCATGTATAAATAAAGACCATAGTATAAATATTGATAATAGAGGGGAAATAACAAATTATCAAGATGAATAGGTCCAGGGTTAAGTACCCAAGGAAGAGAATAGAAGAGAATTATGGGATATCACATTTAGGTAGAACACAGCCAATTATTTATGCAGCAAATATGTACAGAGTATCACCTTTAGGTTGAGCCCTGTGTGGGGTATAAAGGACATGGTGGTGATTTAAAAGGGACATAGACTCTGTCTTTGTAGAACTTACAGCTTCTGGGAGTAAGGGTGACAATATTCAAGTCATCATTCCAGACAGGGATACAAATCATGAAAAGTGCTGGGTTGCAAGCACAGAGAAGTCTCATTTCAGCCGAGATATGAAGTGTGAACAGAAGTTTCTGCATGCATTTGGATGGAGGAAGGGGTTAGGGAGTGGTCCCAGGAAAGGGGAAAGCTGGCATGGAAAGAGGCCTTGAAGCAGGAGGCAGCAAAGCACATCTGAAGAAGAGACAGAAACGTGTGCCTGAAATGTTGAGAGTGGGGGCAGAGTGTATTGTAAATTGAAACCAGAGATATAGTTGAGGTTCAGTATATGTGCAGTCCTGTTGGCCACTGAAGGATTTGGACCTTTATTCGAAGTATAAGAGAAAATTGCTGAAACATTTTATACAGAGGTGATTTTTTTCAAAGGATTATTCAAGTTGGAGGATGGAGATTGTGTTGGAGGGGTTCCAAAATGAAGAGGGTACCAGCTAGGTGGCTATTATAATAGTTTGGTCATGAGGCTGTGCTAATGTGGGTTAATATGCTGTGCTGGAAGTGCAGCTAGAGTAGAAATAGATTAATTTGAGAGACATTTAAGTGAAGAAATCAAAAGAACTGTCATTTAATTGAATGTAGGGGAGGGTGACAAAAATTGTGTCAAAGATAACTCCTAGTTTTCTAGCTTGTTCATCTGGTGATGCCACTTACTGGAACTGGGAATCCTAGAGAAAGACAAGATTTGGGAGTGGATGATGGAGGGAGAGATCGTGGTTTGGGTTTTTGGTGTACTGGATTTTGAAGTGTCCAAGAACATATGTTGTGTAAAATTTTGGATAAAGAGTTATGAAGCTCAGAGGAGAGATCTGGACTAGAGATTTGATTAAGGAGACTCACTAGCCTTCTCCAATGTTCGGTTGAAGAATGAACAAAGGACAAGAAGGAAGGAATGGGTGAGTTGTAGGGTGGAAGGAGGTGAATTCAGGGTAAAAATGTTACTGGACACTCCGTGTCCCTAACAGCCTCAAGACATACTACTTATCTTCATGATTTGAATATGGACTTCTGCTTTATGATTTTTTTTTTTTTTTTTTTTTTTTTTTTTTTGCTGTACGCGGGCCTCTCGCTGTTGTGGCCTCTCCCGTTGCAGAGCACAGACTCCGGACATGCAGGCTCAGTGACCATGGCTCACGGGCCCAGCCGCTCCGCGGCACGTGGGATCTTCCCGGATCAGGACACGAACCCGTGTCCCCTGCATCAGCAGGCGGACTCTCAACCACTGCGCCACCAGGGAAGCCCTGCTTTATGATTTAAGACACAAGACTTTTTCAGTTTTGCCTTGGTTTAGATCACAAGACACTTAATTACTACTAAAATGCCAGGGAAGGAAAATTCCCATTGAATGGCAGACTCACATGGACATAAGCAGCCTACTCTTTCTCTGCAGAATGATGTACATGGAAAGCTTAGTTACAAATGATGCTTAATGATAAAAAGATCTTAGTTATGTAAAGTGTAAAAGCATCAAGATTTGACAATCTTATACCTTTTTCCTGGAAATACCTAGCTGTATGTCCTGTGAGTCTTTGGACCTTGTTACCTTTGTTCTAGTCATTGTTCAGAGAAAGTTACCCAATTCTGGTTCTTTGAGTTCTTAGTTTCTGTTCTTCATGCTAACATAAACTTTCTGCTCCTAGACTTTTCTCAGACAGGATTGTTATACTTCCTCTACCCCCATAAATAAAGGAGCTGAAAGTTCTTCTGATTATGAGAAAACATAACCACATTATAAAAAGTAAAAAACTATTCAAAGATTTAAAGAAGGAAGTAAAGATCAGTTGAATACCCACTACTCTAGGATAATCACTACTAACACCTTAATGATTGATTCATGCATTATTAAGCATCATATATATCAGGCAGCCTTTACTATTATTATTTATGATGATGATGATGATGTTCCTTTACTCTCTTTTCCATACTTCATTTTCCAAGACTATCAGACCAACTAATTTTAAAAACCTGCTGTGTATCTTTTTATACCTTCTGTGGTGCTTATATAATGAAATACAGATTCATAAATACATGATAGATGATAGATATGTATACATACTTATAAATATACATTTTTGTTACTTGTGTTATAAAAATAGGATCATAGTTTTCCACTGCTCAATTTCATGTTTTTTTTCTCATTTAGTGTGAAAATTACCTTCTTCTTTTAAATCCTGTGTAAAAATATGGATGGTAGTTACACTACAGTATGAATATCATGCCATATATATAGTAACATTAATTCAACCATTTTCCTATTGATGAGGGAGTCATTTGTTTCTATTTTTTTACCAGAAACATATTTCACATGCTTGTGAAAAATAATTTTATATTTTTACTTTAATTTATTTGGCATACAGTGTTAGGAGCCATATTGCTTAGTACAAAGATCTTTCTGTCTTTCAAGAGGGCTGTCACAGTTCACGTTTCTATCAGCAAGGTATGAGCATACTACATCACTGCGAACAGCAGGTGTTATCACTTGATTTAATTTCCCAATATGAAGTACACAAAGTGATATAAGTACATTACTATAATTTACACTTTCTTGCTATAGAGGTAGAGAATTATTTCTTACTCTTATCTGATAGTTTCTAAATTTTTTCTAAAATATTTATTTTATTTATGTATTTAAATTTTAGTCTATCTAGATTTATTTTTCATCCAAGATGGATAGTGTGTTGTATCATTTCCATTTAGTAAATTAATCATCTGTATCCACCAAACTGAAATATCTATTTTATCATATATAAAGTTTCCATGTACACTGGTATCTATTTATAGACAATATTAACAATGATTATTTTATTTTCCTGTTTCATTGTATTTACAAAAACCTCCAAACAATGTTGAATAATAAGGGAGAAAGCCATTTGTGCCTTGTTTCTGCTTTTAATAGAAATGGCTTTAATGTTCCACCAGTTACAGTGATGCTTGTTGATTTTGGCAGTATCTGTGACATTTAAGTAGTTGTCTTCTATTATTGTATTCTTTTATTAGCAATTTTTATTTGGAATGGCTTCTGAATTCATCAAAATACTTTTTGTCACATATCAATAATGATCACATGGTTTTCCCTCGTTGATTGAATGATATTATAAATTAGGTTGAAAGATTTCCTGATATTTAAAGATCTTTGTATTCCCTGATATAAATACTTTTGGTATAGTATATATTTATTTTATCATACCAAGTCTTGGTTTCCCAGAATTTTATTTATTTATTTATTTATTTATTTATTTATTTATTTTGCTGTACGCGGGCCTCTCACTGCTGTGGCCTCTCCCGTTGCGGAGCACAGGCTCCGGACACACAGGCTCCGCGGCCATGGCTCGCGGGCCCAGCCGCTTCGCGGCATGTGGGATCTTCCGGGATCGGGGCACGAACCCGTGTCCCCTGCATCGGCAGGCGGACTCTCAACCACTGCACCACCAGGGAAGCCCCCAGAATTTTATTTAAAATTTTTGTGCCTACATTAATAAGATTGGTATATAGTATTTTGTGTTTATTTGTTTTGTTTTGTCTTTTATTAGCCACTCAAGTATTTATATAAAAGTAATAATGACTTTATTAAATGAATTGGGGAGTTTTCCATCATACTTGATACCATACAGTCTTAGAATTTTAATTTTTTTTAAATTGGGAATCTGCTACTGCCCTTCTAAACTTTTCATAGGTAACCAAGTTTTAAACTTTTCTTTTCACTGAAAAAGTATTTTGTCTTCTTAGGTAAGTTATGATAATTTATGATTTTTCTTTTTTAACTCAAATAATCTGAATTATATGGCATATTTCTTGATATTGAAACACCTTCCTTTCCTGAAACAAATGATATATGTAGGTTTATATAATATGTACTCTCTCTCTCTTTCTCTCTCTCCATATATAGATATTGTATATTTTTTTAGCTTAACTAGTGGTTTATTTATCTTTTCAGTCACTTCAGAAAATTTTTGAACTTATTACTTCTATATTTTATCTGTTTTCTAACTTAATAACTCCTGCTTTTACCTTTATCAATCCCTTTCCTGACTTCATTTTAGATTTTTCTTTCTCTACATTATTCATTTAGCTGTTCAGTGAATTCATTTTAATTTAAAAAAAATTTATTTTTATTTGTCATCGTTTCTGAAATTTTATTTTAAGAAATTCTTCAGGCTTGCTTTTTATATACCTTTAGAAAGAAAATTTGCTTAGCAGAGTGCTTTAATGTCCAATTGGAAGAACTCTTCTTTAGTATTCACTTCTACTTGTTAGAAAAATAAGCTCACTAAAATAAGCTGGTTTTTTTCCATCCATGAAAACTGCAATATTTATTGCTAAGCATAAGGACTATTTTCAAAAACATTACAATATCCTTACAAAACTAACTATAATTCAATAATGTCATTAAATATTCTAAATCTAATATCATTAATAAATTCCATCTAAAAAGAGAAACTCTTCTTCATTAATTATTTAGTTACCTTAAAATACACTGGGTGTGTGAAAGTAACAAATATGATGACTCTCTCGACTTACCAATTGACAGAATAATGAATTTGTTCCCTAGTGTTCTGCAAAGGAGACCAATGAGACTTTTTAATTCAGATCTTTAAAGTCAGAGGTTAACTTCTATAACAAACGATCTCAAGATGTTAGTGTGTTAACACTTACTGCTTGACCATATCACAGTCCAACATGGTTGTCAAAGGGGGTATGGTCCACTGCACATGGTCATTCAGGACACAGGTTCCTTCCATCTTGAGATGCTACCATCTTCAATGAAGCTTCCTGGGTCTGTGTGAAAGAAGACGGAGTAGATAGATAAGACTTATCTCCTCTTAACTTTCTTAGCATTTCTTCTCATCTTCCATTGCTAATACTTCACTACATGGCCACATCTCTAGTTAAGAGAACAGACAATACAGATTAGTTGAGTTCTGTGGAGGGAAGGGGTTGGATTTAGAGAATATATAATATAGTAAGTCTCTGCCACAAAGACTGTTAGGGTCAGAAAATGTGTAGGGTCTCAAAATGTGCCCTACATGTAAGTGCATAAATATATATATTATATATTATATACAGTATATACATACACACTGTACATTATATACAGTATATATATGTGCTTATATTGTGTATATGTATATATATACACACACAGAAAACATGAGGCCTGTGGGTCAGAGACAAAAACAGTTTGTTATTGGACACAAAAGCAGCAGCTAGAGTAACACTTTGTGTCTATTCTCCAAACCCCAATCTCCACAGGACAGTGTATTAGGGGGCCAGATGGTACTTGCACAAACAGTGGGGTGCATTACAGAAGAGGAACCCTAAATTAGGAAACTGACCTTATGTAAGGCTGCTAGTGATTTGCCTAATTTCCTCTCTGGAGAAAGAAAAATCTTATCTTTACTCAGGTATATAAGCAAATATTCTCTGGAGATGGGGAGATGTCTCTATCTTTAACAACCTGGACCATGTCTGGGAAGGCTGATGTCTCTAACTTTTACTACCCTGGAATAACTCCTTGTTCAAATATTCTTAAATTAACTGTAAATGCCTTTGCTCAGAAGACCAAGACAATGCAGAAATATGAAAAATTCATGGAGGATTGTCTCCTGACAAGAACCAAACAAAAACTTGCTAAAAATCAGTCTTTTATTAAAATGATCATGTTATTAACTGCCTTCCCACCTTCTATTTTGACAGGAAACATTTATAATCAAGGTCATTATATTTAAAAATCTATATGACTATATTTTGTATATCTATTAACTGTCACATTTTCTATTATGCTAATCCAATTAAAATTACTGATAGGGCCTCCCTGGTGGCGCAAGTGGTTGAGAGTCCGCCTGCCGATGCAGGGGATGCGGGTTCGTGCCCCGGTCTGGGAGGATCCCATATGCCGCGGAGCGGCTGGGCCCGTGAGCCATGGCCGCTGAGCCTGCGCGTCCGGAGCCTGCGCGTCCGGAGCCTGTGCTCCGCAACGGGGGAGGCCACAACAGTGAGAGGCCCGCATACCGCAAAAAAAAAAAAAAAAAAAAAAAAAAAAAAAAAAAAAAATTACTGATACATTGTTATCTGTCCTTTACATTATTCTATAAGCCCCTAGGTGATGGCATATCAGCTTTTTGTTTTCCCCTTGTAACTTCTATTCTTACCAAACAGAGCTGTTTGGCTTTTTCCCTGGCCCAGTCTTTGTGCCACAGCATACTCACTCCTCTCTGAATGGAATGGATTTTTATCCCTTGTCATTAAATTTAAATCCAAACAGCCCTTTATTACTTATATCATTCATCACTTACTGCACAAAATCTTTTTCCTCTCATCTAAGTGCTAGATTAATGAGATAATGTATGTAAGGTGTCTAGCATAGAGCCCGACATTATGACAATAAATTTGTACCTATTCTTTTTAATTGTATTCCTCTGAACACTCACAATATTATCTAAGTACCTACCTGTGTTAATTCTCCTACCAGACAATTGATTCTTCAGTGACATAAACCATCTTCTTTATACCTTTATACATTGCAGTGACATAAGCCATTCTATGTATACATTGCAGAATTCTCCACAGTGCTTACCTTAGTCCCAGAATGAACTGATGTATAAAATGGTAGAAAGTTGGATAGATTCAGTTAACAGATGAGTGACTGAATAAATAAATTAGTATTAAGCATTAAGGGCAAATGCTTACCTAGCACATAATATGTAAGAGATACATTTTTTTAATTCTAGATTTGCATTGCCACTTTAATCTTCAAAACAACCCTATAATGCAGATTCTACTATTTTACTGAATTATAAATGAATATACTGGTGCCTAGAGAGGTTAAGTAACTTAACCTAGTCACTCAGCTAGTTAATGGCAGGAGAGGCTTCAAAACCAAGCAGAATCAATGTCCTTTAGCATTATATTATCTTGAATAAATAATTATGATGGGCAAAGCACATATTAACTGACCAGTAGCTCTTCTTCCATGGTAGTGTGTAAGAGCATCCTCTTAGTAATATAGAAACAAAGGGCATGATCTTCTGTTATTTAAAAAGAAATGGAAAGGTATTTAATGTGAAATCTCTTTCAGATATCTGTTGTTGCTGCTGACCTTCCTGATTAGTAACTTAAAAGAAGATTTATGCAAAAGAGCTGAACCTATGGGGAAATGAAATTTATTACTGCCATACTGTATTGTATACTTGAAGGTGGCTGTGAGAGTAAAGCTTTAATGTTCTCACCATAACAACAACAAAATGGTAATTATGTGAGTTAGAGGGTGTGTTAAGTAACCTTATTGTGATAAACATTTCACAATATAACAAATGTATCAAATCATCACATTGTACACCTTAAACTTATGTAATGTCATATGTCAGTTATATCTCAATAAAGCTGGAAAAGCAGTATTTCTACCTATGGCAATGGATTGCAAATCCAGTGGGCACACCTGTTGATCAGAATCAGCCACAGAAGTCTTTCCCCATAGACTGTCATCTGGCCTGTTTCTTGCCCCAGGCCTCCTTTTCTCAGGCTCCCAATTTGGTTTCTAGGTTGGAACATAAACCTAAAAAAGAAGGTACTTCTTGACGTACCTTATTACACCAAGTGGATGAAATTCTGAAGAAGCAGAACTTGAAGGAAAGTCCAAAGGTTGCTGTTGGGTTTTATCCATGGCCCAGATCAATATGTATCCTTATAAAGGTAAATTGAAGAAAGAGAGAACTTTAAAATACCTTATAGGCCTAAATGGTAAAATTAATCTTTCACAAATAAGTGGATAAATATGATATTCCTTTTTACATCACCTATAACTAGAGTAGTTCAAACTTTGCCTTCACTCATTCTCTTTGAAATCCAACCTAGGATGGATGCTTGGACATAAGCCAAACTCTGTTTCCAGGCTAATTCAAAGGATACCTCAGTCTCTAGTTGACCATTGTAATCTGTAGTCGACAATTCCAATTTTAAAGGACCTCAGAATAAGACCTTATTTTCACATTTTCATGAATTGTCTTTGACTACATTAAGCCAATAGACTTTTTAAATCTTAAAGAGGAAAGCTATAGTTTGAAATTATAGTAAATGATTATCAATGTTTACCTTAATTTTAGATTTTTTGGAAGATAGCAGCAACATGAAAAATAGTCAATAAACTGCACTATTAAGGTCAACAATTTTTAGTATTAAAATCAATTTACAGTATGTCTGCTTGAGGTACACATAAACTTGAAGAGGCAGTAAATGTAAACAGAATAGCTGATTTCTTGGATGCACTCCAATATAATTATAGCTATTCACCCTTGTGGCTATATGTGTGTGCAGCTTAAAGCTATTTCCCTGCCCCAAGACACACTAGCAGTATTTTAGACAGGTTTGTAATTGATTGAAATGCAAAAATCTCTGTAAACTAGAAAATTTACTCTCTAAAATAAATACACGAGTAAATTTAAATAGTAGATTAAACATGTATTTTGTCATCCATGTCAATTCTTAGCTTATAATCTTGTGACTTGAAATTGAGTTATCCCTAAATATTTAATCCAAAAATTGTGTATTTCTAATAGGCAATTGTAAAAAAAATCATCAGTCACATTTATTACAAACATCTCATAAAACAGCAAAATGTTTATGGGATCATGGAAGGCAGCTAGTTTGTTCTGTAATGTATAAAGGTTTGCATATATAAAAACACCACCAGGCAGCAAACAAGGTTTGTTTCTCTGTTTTCCAAAAAGTAAAATTGCATTTGATATAATGTCTACTTAATTTTTATTAAATTATATTAAATATTTTTCTGCCAATAGCATTGATAGTCTAAGAGGTTTACATTTTGAAATAACTAAGCTCAAATCTTAATATATATAAGAACTCTTTCTCCAGCCCCAGGGGCGAATCAGAACTCCTCAAACCTATTTGTGATGTTAAATGATATTACCTTGTATTTCATGCAGATATATACATATGTGAAATTTGTTGTTACTGATTTTATTATTGTTTTGTTCTCTATGATGAACATATTTTAGTTGAAAATAGTGTTCTCTAAAAAATTCTGTTTTTAGCTTACATAGCTGGCATTGTTTATATGTGGGTAAGAATAAAATGTGATTTTATTGAAAGAAAGTAGAGCTCTTGTTATCTGCAGCCTTAAGGCCGCCAACAGTCGATACCTTAATCCACTAATCCCCTCTGTAATCATGTGTTCATGTGCTGTGCAAAAACACTCAGAAATCATTTTAAGAAACTCCTTTTTTTCCGCTGGTTAAGAATATACTCACTATGGGCTGTATGTTATAAAATGGCTAATAAAATATTTGAATATGTATACATCAGCACTGAAAGCTATTGCTTTGGGGTATATCTTTTCCATTTTTCAAAAAAGAAAAAACACCACAAAAAACAAATGCCATGAAAACTGAAGAAACAAAAAGAATAGTAAAGAGAAAAATGAATGACATCACATTGTATAAATCTGCAGGATTTTTTACATTTGGTTTCAACTATCATTTTTAAAGATTCTGCCTTCTATTTACTTATCAGAGACTAGGGTTCAATTTTCGTATGCTGCATAGAATTCTCTACATTAAGATATTGATATAACAAATTGCTGAATATTTTAGTGATTGATTCTTGCTGACCAAAATGGGCTTTCAGATTAGAAGTCTTTCTTTTTTCCCGAGAAGACACCTGCTGAGACAGAAGTCTGACTGCCACACAAAAGAAATGTATGGTTTCTTCAATGGGTTTCGTCTAGCAATTTGCAATGCTATCAAAAATTGCATTTTTTAATAAAAATTATCTAAGTATTTGTCAAAAAAAAAAAAAAAAACTAACCCATGGTTAAAATGGACTAACTACCCATTCTCAGGCAGTATTAGCATACTGATTGGCTGTTACTTCTGTCATTCTTCTGACTACAAAATTATGACAGGCCCCACAGCAGGAAGCAAATGATCATTAATACCCTGTCCTCTGGGACACAATAAACTGCCATTCACTTGCATACAAATAAAATACACAAGACTTGTCAGGCAAGGGGGCAAAAAAAGGAAGATGCATTTGCAAAATGGTTTGATACTAAAATGGGATTGGGCCAGTGTGAAAGTGTTTTGTTTCTCATTCTATCTCATCGTGGTAGGATAATTCTTTTATATAGATTTCCTTTTAAAATATCCTATCTTTCTCCACTTGAGCTCTTTGAGCTCTTCAATTAAACGGTAAGGTCTTGTTTCTAAGGAAATTAAAAAAAAAACCTTTATAATCCTATAACTGGTCCCACAACACAGAAAGCATAAGAAATTATAAAATTCCATTAAAATGTAAGACAATGCTCTCTATTGGTTCACATATTATGTGCAAAAACATTCTGCTTAATGTATTTGAATAACCTCATTACAATTAGTAGGGATGAAATATACTTCAATATCACACACTTGATGGGATCAATAAAAGCAAAACACAATTAGAAAAATGATACATGAATGGTATTAATGTTGAAACTCCACTGTCTATTTGTTACACTAAAAGGTAAGGTCAAATTTCAGTATAATTAAATATTACTACACGACTGAGTTTGTACCTTCTTATAACCAGATGATATGGTATTGAGGAATAAATTAGGACAACACTTTGTAAAGAAGTATGAATGGTTAATTCCTTTTGTATTTACTAGAGCAACAGCTACTCTGATAAATGTTTAATTTTCAATCACCTAGCCTAAACTTTTCTTGAAGGCATGCAGAGAATATGGTGATCACTGGTAGACTCAAATGTTTCATAGATCATATATTCACTAGTCTAGCCTATAAAGGCCTTATTTTAACTGGAAAGTATAAGTGCATATATTTACATTCTTTGGATATGGTTTGCTTAATTAGTTTAATTTTATTGCCTTTCCACAATTTTTATTCTCCTTGTGATTTTCCAGTGAAACAGAAATTATGCTCAAGGATTTGAGAGTAGATATTTATTTACTCCCAATGTGTGTGTATGTGTGTATGTGTATGTATGTATGTATATATATACATATATATAATATATATATATATATTATATATATATATATACATATATCAGCTTTAAAAGAATTTGAACAAGTGATAGTTGCTGAATCTATCATTTAAACTTTAGGCTAAAAGAAATAAACTACTAATACCCCAACAGCATAGATGAATATCAAATGTATTATGCTAAATGAAAGAAGCCAGACTCAAAAGGCTACATAATGTATGACCCCATTGATATGAAATTACCTAAAAAGCAAAACTATAAGGACAAAAAGCGTATCAGTGGTTGTCAAGAGTTGGAGGTGGGAGAAAAAGTTGACTACAAATAAGCACAAAGAATTTTTTGACGTAATGGAGCTATTTTATATCCTAATTTTAATGACAGTTACATGATGATGTGCATTTGTCAAAACTCATAGAACTGTACAGTAAAATGAGTGAATTATACTGTGCATAAATTATACCTAAATAAACCTTACTTAAAAAAAAATAACAACCTCCAGGCTTAGCAATGTCATCAAAATGTTCTAAACTGGGGTCATTTAGTCTGGGCAAAGTAGCAAAAATGACAGTTATACCTTTAGAATTGGGCACTTAGAAACACATTTTTTGTAATTGCCTGTAGCAATACAACTACCAATGTTGAACGTTAGGAAGAGTGAGAGTAGATTAAAAATACTCACTGCTATTTTAATGTCTCCCTCATGCAGCATTAAGCAAAACTCCAATATGTTAATTAACACACTTCACAAGAAATAGGTGAAGGGGAATTAAGAGGTACAAACTTCCACTTATAAAATAAGCAAGTCATGGGAAGTAACATACAGCATAAGGAATATAGTTAATAATACTGCAATAACTTTGTGCAGTGACAGATGGTTACTAGTCTTATTGCAGTGATTATTTTGTAATATATTTAAATGTCAAAACACTATGTTTACACCTGAAACTAACATAATATTGTACATCAACTATACTTCAATTAAAACAAACAAATAAATAACTTTAAAAAGCACACTTCACCAGACATAGGTTATCGTCTTCAATGTGAAAAGAGAAAATACATTCTATTAAGCACACTAACTCTTTCCCCTTTCCTTGACTTGCTTTCCACTTTTATGCCTTAGACCCAATGACATTATTAACTACACTGCTAATGTTAATTAAATTATCCACATCTTTCTTTAACATGGCAGTAAGAAGCAGGTCTCATTTTTACAGCAATGAATACATTACATGGTACAAACATAGAAATGAAATGTCTCCTCTCAGATGTGACAGAATTGCCACTATGTCCCAGTAATCCCCAAGAAAAGAGTTTTATTTATTTATTTTTTAACATCTTTATTGGAGTGTAATTGCTTTACAATGGTGTGTTATTTTCTGCTTTATAACAAAGTGAATCAGTTATACGTATACATATGTTCCCATATCTCTTCCCTCTTGCGTCTCCCTCCCTCCCACCCTCCCTATCCCACCCCCTAGGTGGCCACAAAGCACCGAGCTGATCTCCCTGTGCTGTGCAGCTGCTTCCCACTAGCTATCTATTTTACGTTTGGTAGTGTATATATGTCCATGCCACTCTCTCACTTTGTCCCAGCTTACCCTTCCCCCTCCCCATATCCTCAAGTCCATGAAGAAAAGAGTTTTAGTAGAGAAAATAAAGAGCAATGACTTTCAATAAAGTTGCAGAGAGAATTTTTGGTAGTCTGAATGTTATAACCCAATTTGGATTATAGCCAGAACTGAGACATAAAAGTAGAAAAAGTAAAAACTCCCAATTATTTGGTTTAATAAAAAAAGAACAAGTGGAAAAAGTATCAGCCATTGGAAAGATAAAAAGAAAAACAATTTGAGATATTACATGAAATAATAATAATCATTAAAATTATGTATATAAATCTAAATACATAAAAGCAGAGAAACTCCACAGAGGGAAAATTTACTTCCAAGCAAATCTGTAATCAAGTAGGATGAATACAAGCCATACATTCTGTAAAACTTGACTAGATTATGTTTTTTGTCAGGCATTATTCTAGGTTCCCAGGGTATTTTCATGAACACAAGGGATGCTCTTCTTGCTTTCATGGACTTTGCAATCTAAATTGCTAGAGGTATATAATTTTGTGCCAAAAATGATTGTCATTCTATATTGGATATAGAAGGAAAAACTAAAAGTACATTCTATACTTCTTTTGAAAATGGATACCACAAATTAGGGGCCTTTTAAAATATAAATATAAAATAATTTGTTCTTCAATAGTTTTGAATCTGACTCAAATCAATACTTTGTGAGATGCAATGACCAATTATTACACGGTCATTACCTGAAGTTCTGGGCTGAACTTTAAACAGAATAATTAATTCTGCTTCAAGGTATGTTAGGTTCTCAAACTATTTTCCTCCAAGCCTTTAGGAGTAATATATAATAAACTTTTGATTATGTAGACACGAATTTTTTATTCATTACCCATCATTTATTATTACTCATATCCTTAACAAATTTCTCCCTTATTTATTAAATTTTCTTTCCTGATTTGTAAATCATTTAGAGTGCCCTCCAAACAGGTCAGTTTATTATTTGTAGATACAAAGATCCAGTACAAACTATTATTATAAAATAATTTTATAATATTTTTGTGAAATGCTTTTTTTTTTTTTTTTGCGGTACTCTCACTGTTGTGTTCCCTCCCATTGCAAAGCACAGGCTCTGGACACGCAGGCCCAGTGGCCATGGCTCACAGGTCCAGCCGCTCCACGGCATGTGGGTTCCTCCCAGACCGGGGCACGAACCCACCTCCCCTGCATTGGCAGGCAGACTCTCAACCACTGTGCCACCACGGAAGCCCCTGTGAAAGGCTTTTAGATATATACTCATTGTAATGCATTTAGCACATGCACTACATCTCCAATAAATCAATATGATCTGAATATTATTATTGTCTTTCACAAAAAACACTTCTTCCTAAATGGTTTTTTATGCAGATATAAGAAAATAAATACTTGTTGGATTATCTGTGGTCAGCTAGATATCACCAGTTCTCCCTGTTAAGGTCTCCTCAGAAGAGAATAAACCAGCAACTACATTTCCAGAATCCCCTTGCCCATCTGTTCTGAGTTAGAGGACTTTAATGGGAAACACTCACGTGAAATTTGGAAGGAGGAAGAAAAGGGGAAGCCATTATTTTTTGGATGCAGTTGTGGCCAGATACCTGGGCAGATATGAGTTTCAAATAAGCACCTAGATAACCTTCTTGAAAAACACGGATATTGGTCCTGCTGGCCAAGATGGTCTATGGGAACTACCCCAAGAGGTTTGAAAGGCTAACCAGCTTCTACAGGAGCTCTTTAAATAGCCACTCACTTCAGTGCTGCATGCTGAGAGGCTTTTGAAAAACTTACATAAACCCCTAATTTCTTATATTGAAAATGTTTATACTCCAAAATACAATGAATTCTGTTTTCCTGATCAAACTCCAACTGATATAAATATCATGTAATACAAAACTATAAAAATTTAAGTGTTAAATTGAGTGGATTAGACTATGAATGTAGGGACCTAATTAATCTTATAAGCTTTTGCACCTCAAAGATAATCATAAACGAAACGAATGGACAACCTACAGACTGGGAGAAAATATCTGCAAATAATGCGACCGACAAGGGCTTAATTTCAAAAATATACAAACAGTTCACACAACTCAATAACAAAAAAAGAAACAAACCCAGTCAAAAAATGGGCAGAAGACCCAAATAGACATTTCCCCAAAGAAGACATACAGATGGCCAATAGGGACATGAAAATATGCTCAACATCACTAATTACTAGAGAAATGCAAATTGAAACTACAGTGAGGTACCCTCTCACACCAGTCAGAATGGCCATTATTAAAAAGTCTACAGGGGCTTCCCTGGTGGCGTAGTGGTTGAGAGTCCGCCTGCCGACGCAGAGGACATGGGTTCGTGCCCCAGTCCGGGAAGACCCCACATGGCACGGAGCGGCTGGGCCTGTGAGCCATGGCCACTGAGCCTGTGCATCCAGAGCCTGTGCTCCACAACGGGAGAGGCCACAACAGTGAGAGGCCTGCGTACCGCAAAAAAAAAAAAAAAAAGTCTACAAATAACAAACGCTGAAGAGGGTGTGGAGAAAAGGGCACCCTCCTACACTGTTGGTGCGAATGTAAATTGGTGCAGCCACTATGGAAAACAGTATGGATATTCCATAAAAAACTAAAAATAGAGTTGCCATATGATCCAGCAATCCCACTCCTGGGCATATATCTGGAGAAAATAATAATTCAAAAAGATACATGCATCTCAATGTTTAAAGCAGCACTACTTACAATAGCCAAAACATGGAAGCAACCTAAATGTCCATGATGGATGAATGGATAAAGAAGATGTGGTACATGTACACAATGGAATATTACTCAACCATAAAAAAGAATGAAATAGTGTCATTTGCAGCAACATGGATGGACCTGGAGATTATCATACTAAGTGAAGTAAGCCAGGCAGAGAAAGACAAATACCATGTGATATCACTTATATGTGGAATTTTAAATATGACACAAAGGAACTTATTTATGAAACAGAAACAGACTCGTGGACATAGAAAACAAACGTATGGTTACCAAAGAGGAAAGGGGGTGGGGGAGGGATAAATGAGGAATTTGGGATTAGCAGATACTATCTCCTATGTATAAAATAGATAAACAACAAGTGCCTACTATATAGCACAGAGAACTATATTCAATATCCTGTAATAAACCATAATGGAAAAGAATATGAAAAAGAATATATATATGAAAAAGAATATATACATACATATATATATACATATATATATATATGTATAACTGAATCACTTTGCTATATACCAGAAACTAACACAACCTTGTAAATCAATTATACTTCAATAAAAAGTAAATAAATAGACTATGAATGTTGTAGAGGTTCAGGGGAGAAGGAAGAAATTCCAGCCTGGAGTAGTGTGTAAAGTCCTTGTGGAGTTATGTCATATCAGGACTCCATGTATTGTGCCTCTTCCTGACCCAGCAGCTCCCAAAACTTCCATGGTGATAACAGTTGGGAGATGTTTGCCATGTCTAAAGTCATCAAAAGTTTCAAGGATGTACAAGGCATAATTTATTCAGCTATTCAACAAGTAAGTCCTCACTGAGCAGTTACTTTGAGACAGGTACTCTCTAGGTACTTAGACTACATGAGTGACAAAAACATGCAAAGTTTGTCTCAGTTAAGGAGTTTAGCTTAGAGCAAAGAATTATCATAAAAGAAGCAATAAACATAATAAAAAAATTATATGATGTGACAGAAAGTGATACCAATATCAAGAAACAAGAAAAATCTCAAATAAACAAGCTAACATTACATTACTGAAAGGAACTGGAAAAAAAAAAAGAACAAATAAACTCCAAAGTTGGTGGGAAAATGGAAATAACAAAGATCAGAGTAGAAAAAAATAATTAAACAGAGACTAAAAGACAATTAAAAAATGGGGCTTCCCTGGTGGTGCAGTGGTTGAGAGTCCGCCTGTCGATGCAGGGGACACGGGTTCATGCCCCAGTCTGGGAGGATCCTACATGCTGCGGAGCGGCTGGGCCCGTGAGCCATGGCTGCTGAGCCTGCGCGTCCGGAGCCTGTGCTCCACAACGGGAGAGGGCACAACAGTGAGAGGCCTGCGTACCACAAAAAAAAAAAAAAAAAAAAAAAAAAAAAAGACAATTAAAAAATGAATAAATCTAAAATCTGGTTCTTTGAAAAGAAACAAAATTAATAAACCTTTAACTAGATTCACCAAGAATAAAGAGAGAGGGCTTAAAATAATACAACTATAAATGAAAGAAGAGACATTACATTGGACACCACAGAAATAAAAAGGATCATAAGAGACTACTATGAACAATTATAAGCCAACAAATATGACAACCTAGAAGAAATGGGTACGTTCCTAAAACATACAACCCAACCTACCAAGACTGAACCATGAAGAAAAAAAATCTGAGCAGACTGATTACTAGTAAGGTTATTGAATCAATTTTAAAAAAACCAAAAAAACAGCAAACAGAAGTCTGGGATCAGATCATCAGATCACTGGTGAATTCTAACAAATATTTAAAGAAGAATACTTTAAATATTAGTATTCTAATATTTAAGGAAATACAAATCCTTCTTAAACTCTTCCAAAAAATAGAGAAGAAGGAAACATTTCCAAACTCCTTTTATGAGGTCAGCATTAACTTGATACCAAAAACATACAATGACACCACAAGAAAGAAAATTACAGACCCATATACCTGATGAACATAGATATAAAATTTCTCAATGAAATAATAAATCAAATTCAGGAATACATTAAAATTGTCATTCACCATGATCAAGTGGGATACATTCCATGGATGAAAAGATGGTTAAACGTCCACAAATCAGTCAATGTGACAAACCACATTAACAAAATGAAGGATAAAATTTATCTGATCAACTCAATAGATGCAAAAAAGACATCTGACAAAATTCAAATCCATTTATGATAAAAACTCTCAACACAGTAGGTGTAGAGGGAACGTTCCTCAACATAATAAATGCCATATATGATAAGCCCATAGCTAATATCATACTCAATGATAAAAAGCTAAAAGCTTTTCTCTAAGTTCAGGAACCAGACAATGATGCCCACTCCGGCACTTTTATTCAACACAATATTGGAAATCCTAGCCAGAGTAATTAGGGAAGAAAAAGAAATAAAATGCATCCAAATTGGAAAGAAAGAAGTAAAACTGTCACTATTAGCAAATGACAAAATATTATAAATACACAGAAAACCCTAAAGACTCCAACAGAAAACTGTTAGAACTAATAAACAAATTTAGTAAATTTGCAAGATACAAAATCAATATATAAAAATCTGTTGTGTTCTATACACTAGTACTGAAATATCAGAAAGAGAAATTAAAAAAACAATTCCATTTACAATTGTATCAAAAAATAAAATAAGAATCTTAGGAATACACTTAACCAAGGTAGTGAAAGACCTGTACACTAAAAATTATGACATTAATAAAAGAAAATAAAGAAGACACAAATAAATGGAAAGATATTCATTAGAAGAATATCCTGAAAATGTCCATATTACTCAAAGCAACATACAGATTCATGGTAATCCCTACCAAAATTCCAAAGGCATTTTTCAGAGAACTAGAATAAACAATCCTAAAATTTGCATAGAACCTTCAAATAGACAAAGCAATCTTGAGAAAGAACAAAGCTGGAGGCATCCCATTCCCTGATTTCAAATTACAAAGCTGTAGTGATCAGAACAGTACGGTATTGGCATAAAAACAGACACATAGATCAATGAAACAGAATAGACAGCCCAGAAATAAACCTATGCATATACAGTCAACTAATTTATGATGAAGGAGCCAAGAAAGGACAGTGTCTCCAATAAATGAATGATGTTGGGAAAACTGTTTGGCCACATGCAGAAGAATGAAACTGGACCACTAGCTTACACTGTACACAGGAATTAACTCAAAATTGTTTAAAAATTTGAATGCAATACCCAAAGCCATAAATCCATCCAGATGAAAACACAAGCAGTAAGCCTATGACAAACATCTGAGAAAAGATAGAGCCAAAAAATGAAAAAAGAAAAATATAGTTAAGTGGTACAAATTACTAGTATCAAGAATTTTAAAAGAGAGAGAAATCAACACAGATCCTAATTAATTTAAAAAATAATAAGAGGGTGCTGGGGAAGATTGCATTTTCTGGAAATGGCTCAAACATTTCCATCCCACATGCCTTTTTTCCAATGTAATTTTGACATTCCTCCTATTCAGAGATGTGATCTTTGTTCTCTCCCTTGAATCTAGGTGGATGTGTGACTATAGAAGATAAGATTTTATGTGACTTCTAAGGCTAGGTCACAAAAAGTCATAACTTTCTAGCTGGTTCTCTTGGGATACTAGCTATTGTAATGGTGAGAGTTTAGGTAAGCTATTCCATGGTATTGCTGCCTTGGGACCTATTTTGTTTGGCCAAGTGGCCTACAGGGACTACAGGGACCTATACTAGTCCTCTCATTGTAAGCACATGCCCTCAATTAATAGCCTGCAGTGTCACAAGCAAATGCAAGTTCTTGATATGACTTCCCCAACAGCCTTTGTGATAAACAACCTTTCCCACCTCCCAGGGCCTTCCCCTTGTCATCTCTTAGATAAGACCTTCTTGGAGTTTACCAAAATCCTACTTTTTTTGGTTTGAATTAACCAATTGGGCCTTAGCCTGAGAACCCCAAGGTACTCCAGGAACAGAGGCCATGGATCCATAATAAAGGTGTGTATCCCAAGTCCAGTCTGTCTCTCTGCCTGCACCCTGCTTTGATCTTCTCATGTGGGCCCTCGAGGTGTGTCATGAACTTCCTCCAGGACCTGTGAGTAACAGACTTCTCCATTTCAATTTCTGTTGTGATCTATTACTATTGAACCCATGGCTCACCATCCAGCATACTGTGCTTCACTTAACAAATGTTAATTTAACAAAGTATAACATGGAACCCAGCCATTAGTTAGGGTAAGTCTAAGCAGACTTTGGAGAGGACCACATGGATAGGAACCAGGATTCCCTTGCCCATAGCTCTGATTGAGCTCCCAGCAAGCACCAAGTTGCCAGCCATATAAATGAGCCTTCATGAAAGTTAATCTTCAAGCCCCAGCTTATGACATGTACAGAAACAAGCTGCCCCAATGAGTCCAGCCCAAACTGCAGGATAATAAATACAAGAAGTTGTTGTCATTTTATCATAACAAATCCACTAAAATTTCAGGTAATATGTTAAGCATCAATAGATATAGAGGTTAAGAATACATTTATGTCAATAAATTTAAATATTTAGGTGAAATAGACAAATTAGCAGGAAAACACCATTTACTGAAATAGATTCAAGGAAAGATAAAACACATAAAATGTCCTATATCTGTTAAATAAATTGAATTAACTAAAACATCCTCCGGAAAAGAGGCTTAACCAAAATCCTCCTCCTCAAAAAAAAAGGATTCACTCAAATTTTATCAGTCATTTAAGAAATAACACCGATCTTACATTATACTCCCATTATGATAGAATAGCCTTATCAGACTAACCATCCTGCCAAGAACAACTATAAAAGCTAGATAAAATATACAATGCAAGAATATGAAGATATTTGAGATCTACCAGGAATACTAAAAAGGAAGGAGGGATACACTATAAAATGAGCTCCATACATGCCCTTTCTTTTTTCCCAGGGATTGGTTGATTTAAATTGTGAGGCCTTGCACTAACTAGTAACCAGGGCTTAAGAAGTCTTATTGCTCTCAGGATTTGGCATTTTCTAGAGGATTAGTCTTTCAGAGGTGAAGAAAACCTCAGTATTGTATGCCCTGAGTTCTAAGTGTAATTTCCCTACAAGTTATTTTCTGAATCCTCAGCCCTTTATACTCCTGTTACTTTACAGGAACTAAATATAGTACTGAAGCTGGGACCCTAAAAAACTGAGCAAGAATGTAAACACTACTGCAAAGTTTATGGCCCAAAAAGTTGAAATATTTCCAATAACTCTGGAGTACTTCAGCTGAGACCCAAAAGAGCTGCAACACAGAAGTAATAGTTATTCCCTAGGATTAAAAGTGAACTAAAGAATTTCAGGGCAAATATAGCCTAAAATACCCATCTGACTAGATCTAAATGATCTGTCTAGAATCTGTCAGCCTTCAAGAAGAAAATCGGATCCTCTTTGAAAGAAAATAAAATCATAAAGAACCCCTATAACATTTTACACAGAATGTCCAGCATTTGGTCAAAAATCACTAGTCATGCCAAGAAGACACACACAATAACTGCAAACCAGGAAATAAAATAGACATTACAAGAAGACCTCAAGAGATCCATATATTAGAATTATCAGACTTTAAAAGAACTGTTAAAGATTTATTCCAAAACTTCAGGAAATGATGCAGAATTTCATCATAACACAGAATACTATTAAAAGTATTAAACTGATATTACAAGACAAAGAAAAAGACTGATATTAAATTTTACATGAATAGACAAAATACTGGATTACTTATGTTAGAGATATATCAGTAGAAAATATGTAGAATGAAGCACAGAAAGAAAAAAAGAGGGTAGAAATTTAAAGAGAACAAAACATATACAGGAAATGGTAAACAGAATTTTACTTCATTGGAGTCATAGAAGTAGAGGAAGGAAAGAACACACAAAGCTATATTTGAAAAAAATATGGCTGAGAATTTCCCAAATGTGAAAATAGACATCATGCCAGAAATGCAAGATATCTGCAAGCACCAAGAAAATATCTACAAAGAAAATCCACCTAGGGATATAAGGTATAAGTGCTAAAAACTAAAGAGAAATTTTAAAAAAACTGTAAAAACAGACAAAAAAGGAACAATAATAATGACAAACAATTTTTCAATAGAAACAATGGGCACCAGAATACAATGTAGCAACATCATCAAAGTGTTGTAAGAAAATAATTGCCAAGTTAGAATTTATACCTCATCAACAGTTAGAAATAAACTTAACATAAGCATATGTTTAGACAAAAATAAACTGAAAAAGGTTATCATCAGCAGTCCTGAAATAAAAGAAATACTAATGGAAATTCTTCAGATAAAAAAAAAATATCCTAGAAAGAAGTACAATCAAATAGGAAGGAATGAAGAACACCAGAAAGAATAAATATTTGAAGGACTCTAAATAAACATTGAGGGAGACCTTCAAGATAGTGGAGGACTAAGACATGGAGATTAACTTCCTCCCCACAAATACATCAAAAATACATCTAGGGCTTCCCTGGTGGCGCAGTGGTTGGGAGTCTGCCTGCCGACGCAGGGGACACGGGTTCGTGCTCCAGTCCGGGAGGATCCCACATGCCGCGGGGTGGCTGGGCCCATGAGCCATGGCCGCTGGGCCTGCGCGTCCGGAGCCTGTGCTCCGCAACGGAAGAGGCCACAGCAGTGAGAGGCCCGCGTACCAAAAAAAAAAAAAAAAAAAATCTACACGTGGAACAACTCCTACCTACTGAATGCTGGCAGAAGACCTCAGACTTCCCAAAAGGCAAGAAAATCACCACATACCTGGGTAGGACAAAAGGAAAAAGGAAAAACAGAGACAAAAGAATAGGGACGGGACCTGCACCTCTGGCAGGGAGCTGTGAAGGAGAAAAAGTTTCCACACACTAGGAAGCCCCTTCACTGGCGGAGAGGGAGGCTGGTAGCAGGGAAGCTTCGGAGCCACAGAGGAGAGTGCAGCAACAGGGGTGCGGAGGGCAAAGCAGAGAGATTCTCACACAGAGGATCGGTGCCGACCAGAATTCACCAGCCTGAGAGGCTTGTCTGCTCACCTGGCCCAGGTGCATGGGGGCTGGGGGCTGTGAGCTGAGGCTTGGGCTTCGGAGTGCAGATCCCAGGGAGAGGACTGGGGGTGGCTGCATGAACACAGCCTGAAGGGGGCTAGTGAGCCACAGCTAGCCAGGAGGGAGTCCGGGAAAAAGTCTGGAGCTGCCGAAGAGGCAAGAGACAATTGTTTCGGGATGAACAAGGAGAAGGGATTCAGAGCACCACCTAAACGAGCTCCAGGGAGAGGGGCAAGCCTCAGCTATCAGCATGGACACCAGAGACGGGCATGAAATGCTAAGTCTGCTGCTGCAGCCACCAAGAAGCCTGTGTGCAAGCACAGGTCACTATCCACACCTCACCTCCTGGGAGCCTATGCAGCCCGCCATTGCCAGTGTCCCATGATCTAGGGACAACTTCCCCGGGAGAACGCTCGGCATGCCTCAGGCTGTTGCAAAGTCATTCAGGCTAGCCCCGCATTCCCTCCCCCCAAGCCTGAGTGAGCCAGAGCCCCCTAAATAGCTGCTTCTTTAACCCCTTCCTGTCTGGCTAGGGAACAGATGCCCCCAGATGACCTACATGCAGAGGCGGAGCCAAATCCAAAGCTGAACCCCAGGAGCTGTGCAAACAAAGAAGAGAAAGGGAAATCTCTCCCAGCAGCCTCAGGAGCAGTGGATTAAATCTCCACAATCAACTTGATGTAGCCTGCATCTGTGGAATAACTGAATAGACAACAAATCATACCAAAATTGAGGCAGTGGACTTCGGGAGCAACTGTAGACTTGTGGTTTGCTTTCTGCATCTCAACTGATTTTAGTTTTATGTTTATTTTAGTTTAGTATTTAGAGCTTATTATCATTTGTAGATTTGTTTATTGATTTGGTTACTCTCTTCCTTTTTTTATACATATATATTTTTTTGCTTTTTTCCTTTTTCTGAGTGTGTATATGTATGCTTCTTTGTGTGACTTTGTCTGTATAGCTTTGTTTTTACCATTTGTCCTACGGTTCTGTCTGTCCATTTTTTTAAAATAGATTTTGGTGCTTGTTATGATTGGCAAATTTGATTTTTGGTTTGATTGAGCTCTTCTTTCTTTCTTCTTTTTTTATTACTTAAAATTTTTTTAATAATTTTCTTTTATTTTAATAATTTTATTTTACTTTTCCTTTCTTTATTTCTTTCTTTCTCTCTCTCTCTCTCTCTCTCTCTCTCTCTCTCTCTCTCTCTCTCTATCTCCCTCTGTTTCTTTCTTTCTTCTTTCTTTATTTCCTCTCCCTTTTCTTCTGAGCCAAGTGGCTGACAGGGTCTTGGTGATCCGGCTGGGTGTCAGGCCTGAGCCTCTGAGGTGGGAGACCTGAGTTCAGGACATGGGTCCACCAAAGGCATCCTGGCCCCACATAATATCAAATAGCGAAAGCTCTCCCAGAGATCTCCATCTCAATGCTAAGATGCAACTCCACTCAAAAACCAGCAAGCTATAGTGCAGGAGACCCTATGCCAAACAACTAGAAAGACAGGAACATAACACCATCCATTAGCAGAGAGACTGCCTAAAATTACAATAAGTTCACAGACACCCCAAAACACACCACCAGACATGGTGCAGCCCAACAGAAAGACAAGATCCAGCCTCATCCACCAGAACACAGGCACCAGTCCCCTCCAACAGGAAGCCTACACAACCCACTGAACCAACCTTACCCACTGGGGGCAGACAACAAAAACAACAGGAACTACAAACCTGCAACTTACAAAAAGGAGACCCCAAACACAATAAGTTAAGCAAAATGAGAAGACAGAGAAACACACAGCAGATGAAGTAGCAAAGTAAAAACCCAACAGACCAAACAAACGAAGAGGAAAGACAGCCTACCTGAAAAAGAATTCAGAGTAATGAAAGAAAAGATGATGCAAAATCTTAGAAATACAATGGAGAAAATACAAGAAACGTTTAACAAGGAACTACAAGAACTAAAGAGCAAACAAACAATGATAAACAACAAAATAAATGAAATTAAAACTTCTCTAGAATGTATCAATAGCAGAATAACTGAGGCAGAAGAACAGATAAGTGACCTAGAAGATAAAATAGTGGAAATAACTACTGCATAGCAGAATAAAGAAAAAAGAATGAAAAGAATTGAGGACAGGGCTTCCCTGGTGGTGCAGTAGTTTAGAGTCCACCTGCTGATGCAGAGGACACGGGTTAGTGCCCCGGTCTGGGAAGATCCCACATGCCGCAGAGTGGCTGGGCCTGTGAAACATGGCCGCTAAGCCTGCGTGTCCAGAGCCTGTGCTCTGCAACGGGAGAGGCCACAAGAGTGAGAGGCCCGTGTACCACAAAAAAAACAACAAAAAAAAAAAGAAGAATTGAGGACAGTATCAGAGACCTCTGAGACAATATTAAACACACCAACATTCGAATTGTAGGGGTCCCAGAAAGAGAAGAGAAAAAAAAAGGGACTCAGAAAATATTTGAAAATCTAAAAACAAATGACAATGAAAACACGATGACCCAAAATCTATGGGATGCAGTAAAAGCAGTTCTAGGAGGGAAGTTTACAGCAATAAAAATCCCACTTCAAGAAACAAGAAACATCTCAAATAAACAACCTAACCTTATACCTAAAGCAATTAGAGAAACAAGAACAAAAATCCCCCAAAGTTAGCAAAAGGAAAGAAATCATAAAGATCAGATTAGAAATAAATGAAAAAGAAATGAAGGAAACTACAGCAAAGATAAAAAAAACTAAAAGTTGGTTCTTTGAAAACATAAACAAAATTGATATACCATTAGCTAGACTCATCAAGAAAAAAGGGAGAAGACTCAAATCAATAGAATTAGAAATGAAAAAGGAGAAGTAAAAACTGACACTGAAGAAATACAAAGGATCATGAGAGAGTACTACAAGCAACTATACGCTAATAAAATGAACAACCTGGAAGAAATGGACAAATTCTTAGAAAAGCACAATTGTCCGAGACTGAACCATGAAGAAATAGAAAATAGGAACAGACCAATCACAAGCACTGAAATTGAAACTGTGATTAAAAATCTTCCAACAAACAAAAGCCCAGGACCAGATGGCTTCAGAGGTGAATTCTCTCAACATTTAGAGAAGAGCTAACACCTATCCTTCTCAAACTCTTCCACAATATAGCAGAGGGAGAAACATTCACAAACTCATTCTACAAGGCCACCATCACCTTGATACAAAAACCAGAAAAAGATGTCAGAAAGAAAGAAAACTAGACGCCAATATCACTGATGAACATAGATGCAAAAATCCTCAACAAAATACGAGCAAACAGGATCCAACAGCACATTAAAGGGATCATACACCATGATCAAGTGGGGTTTATTCCAGGAATGCAAGGATTCTTCAATATACACAAATCAATCAATATGATACAAATGGAAGGATAAAAAATATATGATTATCTCAATAGACGCAGAAAAAGCTCTCGACAAAATTCAGCACCCATTGTTGATAAAAACCCTCCAGAAACTAGGCATAGAGGGAACTTACCTCAACATAATAAAGTCCATATATGACAAACACACAGCGAGCATCATTCTCAATGGTGAAAAACTGAAACCATTTCCACTAAGATCAGGAACAAGACAAGGTGGTCACTCTCAACACTGTTATTCAAAATAGTTTTGGAAGTTTTAGCCATAGCAATCAGAGAAGAAAAAGAAATAAAGGGAATCCAAATCAGAAAAGAACTGTCACGGTTTGCAGATGACATGATACTATACATAGAGAATCCTAAAGATGCCACGAGAAAACTACTAGACCTAATCAATGAATTGGGTAAAGTAGTAGGATACAAAATTAATGCACAGAAATCTCTTGCATTCCTATACACTAATGATGAAAAATCTGAAAGAGAAATTAAGAAAACACCCATTTACCACTGAAAATTAAAGAACAAAACACCTACGAATAAAGCTACCAAAGGAGACAAAAGGCCTGTATGCAAAAAATTATAAGACACTGATCAAAGAAATTAAAGATGATACAAACGGATGGAGAGATATACCATGTTCTTAGATTGGAAGAATCAACATTGTGAAAATAACTATACTACCCAAAGCAATCTACAGATTTAATGCAATCCCTATCAAACTACCAATGGTATTTTTCACAGAACTAGAACAAGAAATTTCACAATCTGTATGGAAACACAAAAGACCCCGAATAGCCAAAGCAATCTGGAGAAAGAAAAAATGGAGCTGGAGGAATCAGGCTCCCTGACTTCAGACTATACTACAAAGCTACAGTAGTATAGTAGATATACAATAGCCAGTAAAGCTACAGTAATCAAGACAGTATTGTACTGGCACAAAAACAGAAATATAGATCAATGGAACAGGATAGAAATTCCAGAGATAAACCCATGCACACATGGTCACCTTATTTTTCATAATGGAGGCAAGAATATACAATGGAGAAAAGACAGCCTCTTCAATAAGTGGTGCTGGGAAAACTGGACAGGGACATGTAAAAGTATGAGATTAGATCACTCCCTAACACCATACACAAAAATTAGCTCAAAATGGATTAAAGACCTAAATGTAAGGCCAGACACTATCAAACTCCTAGAGGAAAACATAGGCAGAACACTCTATGACATAAATCTCAGCAAGAACCTTTTTGACCCACCTCCTAGAGAAATGGAAATAAAGACAAAAATAAACACATGGGACCTAATGAAACTTCAAAGCTTTTGCACAGCAAAGGAAACCATAAACAAGACGAAAAGACAACCCTCAGAATGGGAGAAAATATTTTCAAATGAAGCAACTGACAAAGGATTAATCTCCAAAATTTATAAGCAGCTCATGCAGCTCAATAGCAAAAAAACAAAGAACCCATTCCAAAAATGGGCAGAAGACCTAAATAGACATTTCTCCACAGAAGATATACAGACAGCCAACAAACACATGAAAGGATGCTCAACATCTTTACTCATTAGAGAAATGCAAATCAAAACTACAATGAGATATCATCTCACACCAGTCAGAATGGCCATCATCAAAAAATCTAGAAACAATAAATGCTGGAGAGGGTGTGGAAAAAAGGGAACACTCTTGCACTGCTGGTGGGAATGTGAATTGGTACAGCCACTATGGAGAACGGTATGGAGGTTCCTTAAAAAACTACAAATAGAACTATCATATGACCCAGCAATCCCACTACTGGGCATATACCCTGAGAAAACCATAATTCAAAAAGAGACATGTACCAAAATGTTCATAGCAGCCCTATTTACAATAGCCCGGAGATGGAAACAACCTAAGTGTCCATCATCGGATGAATGGATAAAGAAGATGTGGCACATATATACAATGGAATATTACTCAGCCATAAAAAGAATTGAAATTGAGCTATTTGTAATGAGGTGGATGGACCTAGAGTCTGTCATACACAGTGAAGTAAGTCAGAAAGAGAAAGACAAATACTGTATGCTGACACATATATATGGAATTTAAGAAAAAAATGTCATCAAGAACATAGGGGTAAGACAGGAATAAAGACACAGACCTACTAGAGCATGGACTTGAGGATATGGGGAGGGGGAAGGGTAAGCTGTGACAAAGTGAAAGAGCGGCATGGACATATATACACTACCAAACGTAAGGTAGATAGCTAGTGGGAAGCAGCCGCATAGCACAGGGAGATCAGCTCGGTTCTTTGTGACCGCCTGGAGGGGTGGGATAGGGAGGGTGGGAGGGAGACGCAAAAGGGAGGGGATATGGGAACATATGTATATGTATAACTGATTAAATTTGTAAAATAAAAAAAATAATAATAATAATAAAAAAAAAAAAAAAAAAAAAAGAAAAATGGAGCCGGAAGAATCAGGCTCCCTGACTTCAGACTATACTACAAAGCTACAGTAATCAAGACAGTATTGTACTGGCACAAAAACAGAAATATAGATCAATGGAACAGGATAGAAATTCCAGAGATAAACCCATGCACACATGGTCACCTTATTTTTCATAATGGAGGCAAGAATATACAGTGAAGAAAAGACAGCCTCTTCAATAAGTGGTGCTGGGAAAACTGGATAGCTACATGTAAAAGAATGAAATTAGAACACTCCCTAACAGCATACACAAAAATAAACTCAAAATGGATTAAAGACCTAAATGTAAGGCCAAACACTATAAAACTCTTAGAGGAAAATACAGGCAGAACACTCTATGACATCAATCACAGCAAGATCCTTTTTGACCCACCTCCTAGAGAAAGGGAAGTAAAAACAAAACAAATGGGACCTCAGGAAACTTAAAAGCTTTTACACAGCAAAGGATACCATAAGCAAGATGAAAAGACAACCCTCAGAATGGAAGAAAATATTTGCAAATGAAGCAACTGACAAAGAATTAATCTCCAAAATATACATGCAACTCATGCAGCTCAATATCAAAAAAACAAACAACCCAATCCAAAATAGGCAGAAGACCTAAATAGACATTTCTCCAAAGAAGATATACAATTTGCCAACGAACACGTGAAAGGATGCTCAACATCACTAATCGTTAGAGAAATGCAAATCAAAACTACAATGAGGTATAACTTCACACCGGTCAGAATGGCCATCATCAAAAACATCTATAAACAATAAATGCTGGAGAGGGTGTGGAGAAAAGGGAACCCTGTGGCAATGTTGGTGGGAATGTAAATTGATACAGCCACTATGGAGAACAGTATGGAGGTTCCTTAAAAAACTAAAAATAGAAATACCATAATACCCAGCAATCCCACTAGTGGTTATATACCCTGAGAAAACCATAATTCAAAAAGCTTCATGTACCACAATATTCATTGCAGCACTATTTACAATAGCTAGGACTTGGAAGCAAACTAAGTGTCCATTGACAGATGAATGGATAAAGAAGATGTGGCACATATATACAATGGAATATTACTCAGCCATAAAAGAAATGAAACAGTTATTTGCACTGAGATGGATGGAACTAGAGACTGTCATGCAGAGTGAAGTAAGTCAGAAAGAGTAAAACAAATACCATACGCTAACACATATATATGGAATCTAAAAAAAAATGGTTCTGAGGAACCTAGGGTCAGGACAAGAATAAAGATGGAGACATAGAGAATGGACTTGAGGACATGGTGGGGGAAGGGTAAGCTGAGACGAAGTGAGAGAGTGACATGGACATATATACACTACCAAATGTAAAATAGATAGCTAGTGGGAAGCAGCTGCATGGCACAGGGAGATCAGCTCGGTGCTTTGTGTCCATCTAGAGTGGTGGGATAGAGAGGGTGGGATGGAGATGCAAGAGGGAGGATAAATGGGAATATATGTATATGTATAGCTGATTCAGTTTGTTATACAGCAGAAAGTAACACACCATTGTAAAGCAATTATACTCCAATAAAGATGTTAAAAAAATTAACTGTTTAAATCTATAATAACAATGCCACATGGGGATAAAATATTGAAATAATTAAATTTTATAAAACAGCATTTCATAAAGCAGGAAGGGGTTAAATAGAGTAAATTATAATGCTCTTGAATTGTCTAGGAAATAGAAATAGTGTTAATGGAAAGTAAACTGTAATGAGTCTAGAACACATGTTGAAATCCTTAGTGCAGCACTTTTGAACAGAAATGGCTGCAATAATGGACACGTTCCATAATCTGTGCTGTTCTACACTACAACCGTTGGTCACACGTGCCTACTGAGCACATAAAGTGTGGCTAGTGGGATGGAGGAATTGAATTTTAAACTTCATTTAATTTAAATTTAAATAGCCACGTGGTTAGTAATTACTGTATTGAACAGTATAGCTCTTGAAAAATCCCGTAAAAAGTATAAAAGAATACACAATTAGCAAACTAATAAAGGACTTCCCTGGTGGCACTGTGGTTAAGAATCTGCCTGCCAATGCAGGGAACATGGATTCGATACCGAGTCAAGGAAGATCCCACATGCCATGGAGCAACTAAGCACATGAGCCACAACTTCTGAGCCCACGCACCTAGGGCCCATGCTTCACAACAAGAGAAGCCACCACAACGAGAAGCCCACGCACTGCAATGAAGAGCAGCCCTGCTCCGCAACTGGAGAAAGCCCGCAGGCAGCAATGAAGAGCCAATACAGCCAAAAATAAATAAATAAATAATTTTTTAAAAATACACTAATGAAGAAGGAGGATATGAATTTTTTTAATGTGCTTTATCTAAAATGAGACAAGAAAGGAGAAAAAATAACAAAGAACAAATGAAAACCACCACCAACAACAAAAAAATAAATAGTAAGGTAGTAGATTTAAACACAAATAGGTAGGAAATTACATTAAATATGGATGAAAGGGACACCCCAAGAAAATTCTATGATAGACCAGTAAATTAAAAAATGTGTATTTTGCTTCTAAGAGGTATACCTTAAATGTGAAATTACAGAAATGATGAAAGTAAAGAATATAAAAAATATATACCATGCATACACTAACAACAACCAAAAGAACTATAAAATATCAGAAAAAGGCTTTAAAGCAGAGAGTATTATTGAAGATTAAAAGGGAAGTTTTACAATAAGAATCAATTCAACAGAAAGATATAAAATCCCAAGATTGCATACCTAATATCATGGCCTTCAAACACATGAAGCAAAAATTGATAAAATTATAAAGAGAAATAGATAAAAATACAATAATATTTGATATCACCTGATAGAACAAGGAGCTACAGAAGATTTGAATAAGATTAACCAGACTGACCTAACTGGCTAATAAAGACAGTAAATACAGAAATACATATTCTTTTCAAGTGCACATGGAATATTTACCAAAATCCCAATCAAAATACCATCAGGGTGTGTGTGTGTGTGTGTGTGTGTGTGTCTGTGTTTGTGTGTGTCTGTGTGTATGAGAAAACTGACAAGTCAGTTCTATAATATTATATATACATGGAAATTTAAAAAGTCCAAAAAAGCCAGGATAGTCTTGAAGATGAAGAACAAATTGAAGACATACACTTCTAGAAATAAAGACAATACAAAGCTACAAAAATTAAAATAGCTAAATATTTGCAGGGGGAAAAAAGGATTTTTTAAAAAGTAACCATTGGAATAAAAAGGTCCAGAAACAGAACCACAAATTTATATTACTTGAATCAAGAGAAAGTTCTACTGTAGTGCACTGCATTGAAAAAAAGAATCCTGATCCCCATTTCACATAATACATAAAAATAGAATCCAAGTGGTTTTTAAACATAAAAAGCATCTTGCAGAAAATCTTAATCACTGCTGATAGGGAAGGATTTTTCAAGCAGAGCATAAATATGATTAATAAAAATGGATTAACTGGACTTCCTTAAAATTAAAACTTGCTTATCAAAACTACATTAAGGGTATAAAGAGGTGAGCCTCAGAGAAGGATAAGATATTTTTAACAGTTATATATGACAAGAGCTCTTTTCTAGAATCTATAAAGATCCTACAAATCAATAAGAGAAAGAGACAACATAATAAAACAATGGGCAAAAGATTTAAACAGCACTTCATAAGAGTGGACACTACACAACTAACAAACATGTAAATAGAGAAATAAAAATGAAAACTCTGGATGGCTAAAATGAAAAAGTTTGACAATACCCAGTACTGGCAAGAGAGTGTGGAATACTTTTTGAATTTTTACACATTCTGGTGGAAATGTAAGTTGGTAGAGCCACTTTTAAAATGCTTTGGCAATATGTACTAAAACTGAACATATAGATACCTTATGACCTAGCAATTTATCAATTTCATTTCTAAACTTGTGAGCAATGAATATGTATATGCAGAAAAATGTACAAGAATATTCACAGCAGCACTACTCCAAACAAAATCTGAAAATAATCATATCTATTGATAATAGAATTGATAAATAAATTGGGTACATCCATATGATGGAATACTATTCTGCAATAAGGATGAAACAAACATTGTTACATGCAATAATTTGAAGGAATCTCACAATAAATCTATCTGTTTTTCTGGATATGGATGTGTTTATTTTTTTTTAAGTGCACAAGTATATGTTATAATTCAGTAAAAGTTTACTTAAACATTTTAATATGACTGCTTTTTTGAGAATAGACTAAGGATGAGGTCAAGGGTAGAAGAATGAAGACGTAAAGGAGGTTACTGCAGTAACCTAAGAACTGAATAACTTTTGTTCCAACAAGGAGTAGTGGGAATAAGAAATACTCTGTGTTAGTGCATATATGTTATAGAAAGAGTGAATAGATTTTCTGATAGACTGGATGTGCTGTGAGAGAAAGGGAAGATTCAAGGATAATTCCAAGTATCTGACTTTGAGCATCTAGAAAAATGAAGTTGCTATCAAATAAGACGGAAAAGGTTTTATTCATCAAGTTTTGAGGAATAAAATTAGGAACTCAATTTTGCAGCTGTTAGGTTTAGGTTATCTATTAGACAGCCAGGTAGAGCTGTTGAGTACATCATTGCATCAATAAATCTGGATCAGGGAAGAAATCTGGGTCTAAGATATAAATCTGGAGTCATCAACATTCTAAGTTTATCTGGAACAATGAAATCAACCAGGAAGTGTGCAATGTTAGAGTTAAAAAAAAAGAGGGGGGACAAAAAATTGAGGCCTGGGACACTTCAACATTAAGAGAAAATTGAGGAGAAGAGAAGTAACCAGCAAAAGAAGCAGAGAAAGCCTGAGTCAGGAGAGAAGAAAACCACAGGACTAAAGTGTTCTAGCAGTGAAATGAAGAACATGTATAAAATAAAAGAGACCAAGTGGATTAAATAAGATGATATTTGACTTGTGAGTTGAGCAATATGGGGTTGTTTATGATGCTGAGACTAGTGCTGGTGGAGGGCTGGGAACAAAGGCTTAATTGGAGCATATGTAAAAGAGAATGGATAGATTAATACATACATATGTATATATGTATACATATATATATACACACATATGTGTGTATATAGTCACATACATACACATTACAAATGTAATGTTAAGCAAGAGAAGGCACATACAAAAAAGTACATGCCCTGTAATTCCATTTATAAAACCAAAAACAGACATGACCAAACCACTATGTTAGGAGTCAGGAAACTTGACAGGTCAGGGGAACTGTTTTTGGAAGCGAGCATAAAGGGGGCCTCTGGGGTGGTGGTAATGTGATGTTCCAGGTGTTATTTTAATGAGTATGTTCAATCTGTGAAAAATAATCAAGTATACACTTACAATATGTGCATTTTTCTGCTTTAAAAGCAAAAAGTAGGTGTGCGCAAGAACTGGAGATGGAAATATAGAAAACTCATTAGAGAAACTAGTCATGAATGGAAGCAAAGAAATGAGGTGGTAGCTGGTAGGGGAGATGAAGTCCAGATTTGTTTTTGCTGTTTTCTTTTTCTTTCTTTTCTGTTTGGTAGGAAAAAGAGTATGTCTGTATACAAATGGGGCAATACAGTTAGGAAGAAAGAAGCTGATCATGTAGGAGAGTGAGAAAAGAATTGGTTGGAGTGACGTCCTTGTGTAGGTCAGAGAGGACATCCAGCACACAGAGGAGAGGGTGCACTCAGATAAGAGCGTGGATAGCCCGTGGATGGTAACAAGGGAGCAGGCAGTGTGTGGATGGTAAAGATGCAACAAAACTTTCTTCAAAATGCTTTGATTTTCCCAGTGAAATAGAAAACAATGTCAACAACAGAGAATGAGGCTAGTGAGGAGGTGATAAAAATGTGAATAGATAGAAAAAGGTAAGCTAAGACAGTAGAAGAGGGAATAAAATATAGAAATAGGGGCTTCCCTGGTAGTGCAGTGGTTGAGAGTCCGCCTGCCGATGCAGGGGACACGGGTTCGTGCCCCGGTCCGGGAGGATCCCACATGCCGCGGAGCGGCTGGGCCCGTGAGCCATGGCCGCTGAGCCTGTGCGTCCGGAACCTGTGCTCCGCAACGGGAGAGGCCACAACAGTGAGAGGCCCACGTACCGCAAAAAAAATAAATAAATAAAATAAAAAAATAAAAAAATTATATATATATATATATATATATATATATATATATATATATAAAGGGTAATTGCTAGGCAGTATTTAAATCTCCTTAAGTTTTGTGGTCATTAAATTAAAAGCAAAATTAATCAACATGGTTGATTCCGTTGTAGGAGAGTTCTCTTTTCTCTCTGGCATTTTAAAATAATCTTTTCTTTTTCTTTGATGTTCTATAAATTTACTAGCATATGTATAAGTGTGGACTCACTTTTATTTATTCTGCATTGGATTTGTTGATCAGCCTAACCATGGATATTATTGTTTCTGGGGATAAATTTTCCTCTAAACATGACTGACTGCTTTAAAAGGAGAGAGAAGGGAGACTCCATAAAGAACCTGAAGTAGCCTCGCTATATTCATGAGACTTAAAAGCATTTCAGCCTAACTCACATCTATCACCATGCTTGCCCAAAATATCTCCACATACAACATGCTTGTTGTGATCACACATGTATGAGTTAACATGGAAAACTGCAGGTACAATTGTGGATCAAGGAATGGGAGATTTGTTTATATCTCATCTACCTTCTGAGCCTGTCTTGCCTCAAGCTTCAGGGTCAGCCAACTTTGGTCCCCTTCTCTGAAACATTCTTCTGTGTTCATTAAATCCAGAAAGAATCAACTATATTTCTGGTTAAGCTAAATGAGTTTCAGCTAAAACATTTCACGAGATAGCATTCTACCTTTTACCTTTTGAGCCTTTTCTCTCAGTGGGATGAAAATTTTACCACTAGTTAAAAGACTTTCAGTAATCAGCAAAAAGGTAAAGAGAATTGGGGACTGGATGGAAAAAGTGAAAAGTGGACCATATTAATGTCTCAAGAAATTTCCTGAAGTCCCCTTGTGTAACTCGGGTATATCACTACCTATAATATATGTAACTATGAGATGATTCCTATTTACGCTTTTTAAGGTAGACTGATCATGGGGAACTGTGTTTACACATGGTCCATGATCTGTCTTATTTCTAATCATCACTAGCTTCCCCCAAAAAAAGATAAGTAGGGGAATTTTCTAGCCATTCTTCCTGGATCCACATTACCATAGAATTGTTAAAGATGAAGGAAGGTGTTTCTTGGTTTCTGTGAATTCAAAGGATCTGTGCTGCCCTAGGGCATGTTCATCTGTCAGGATTCCTCTCTCCAGAAGCCTCCTTGAATTCCCATTCCTTCCCCCATGTGTCCCTCACCCTAAGCCCTTTTGTTCTGCTTCTCACTTACTCATAGATAAAAATTTGTTGTATTTTATGACACAAACTTTTAAAAAGTTATTGAGTTTAACACATGTATTTCATTTCAGTTGTTTGAGCTCTCCTGAGGTGAACATAAAAGTAAATAAAATATGGCCACTGCTATGCCTAAGTTTCTCACATAATTTCTGGTTCTGATAATGAAGTGTCTGACAAAGTATAATAGAGTTGTTAGAAACATTGATTCTGGAATCAGAAAGACCTGTATTTGAATACTGATTTCATCACTTACTGTCTTAAGCTACCTCATCTGTAAAATGATCACCTGAGGCAAACTTACCATAAGGTAATCAGGCTTAAGCTTCAGGACCCCTCGCTGATGGACTCCCTTGGAAGCCCTGTGAGGGCCCTCACAATGTGTTCATAAACTTTTATTCCTGTAAAAGTTTATAAAAATTAGATACTTTGGCTACTTCTTAAGAGTCCCCTTCCCCCAATTTTATAAGCTTCATGCCTCTCCCACAAAACGCGGTCCTTCCATGATGGTAATAATAAATGTATATGTTTGTGAAGAGAATTAAATACGGTGAAACTTTTTCTGCTCTCTAATATCCTTCTCCCTTTACCAAAAAATTTCTCATTGTCATCTGTATTTTAGCTTGATATACTCCCTCAGAGAAGTTTTCCAGACCCCTCCTCCACTCTAAGTCAGGTACAGGGGTTCAGTCTTCCCTAAGCACTGTCACTTTTACTTGTTGACAATGAATTATAATTAAATGATTATTTCTATAGTTGGTTGCTTTTGTGTGTGTGTCCTCTGCTAGAATGTAAACTCTATAAAAGAAAGGTCTGTATCTATCATGTTTATCATGGTATGATAATCCCCTATGCCTGTAAATGAGCTAATAAACTGATAATCCATTAATGATGATGAATTGATTTAATACTCAAAGAATTAATACCTGACACCAAGTGCAAATGAATAATTATTTTCATTAATGTACAAGCACTTCATTAATATACAAGTAAAACTATAATTAGTATTAAGATAACAACTAAAATGTATTTTCAAATTGAGGTATTTTATTTTGTATCTGACAAAATCTTAGAGGCCTCATATGGAAGTCTATATAAGGGGGTGAAACAACTTAAATTTATGCAATTATAAACATATATTTTACTTGTGGATTTTATTTTAATTAACTGATGTGGAATTTTTTTTATTACTACAGATAGACAATTACCGCAAAATTCATCTTATGCAAAAAAGTCAAGTTCAGTAAATAGGCCACCAACTTAACTGACTGTGTAGGTATTGAGAATAACAGTGAGTGGAAAAAAATTCCTCTTCAAACTCACGCTATAGTTCAGTGACAACTGGGTTGAAATTCTAGCTCGGACACTTACTGGTTGTAGGATTTGAGAAAAGTTGCTTAATTTTTCTAACTTTTCGTTTTCTCATGAAGTGATGATAATACATTCCTCGCATTTTTGTTGTAAACACAGTCAGCCAATGAATAAAATCTTACCACAATACTGAGCAAAGAGAAAGTGTTTGTTCATTGTTAGCTATCTTTATTTTTTAAACTATAAATAAATTTTAACTAAAAGTTCTAATTACACTACGCTATTTGGCAATATAAAGTAGATAATGTCTTTGATTTATTCAAAAGACAAACTCTATGTAGAATTTTGGATTAATTTTTTTAAGCACATTTTGATTTGGGTTCATACAAAGACCGATTTAGCATGACTCTGATAGTACACTAGAAGATAAACTTTTGAACAAAACACAATTTTGTTAGTCACTATTCTGATTGGAAAGAAATAAAGAAATAATACTGACCAGGAACACATGCGATAGTAATTATCAGGAACAGATTGTAATTCCTTAAATATTCTTTTGAAATAATAGTACAGCGTTATTTCTGAACGTTAGATGTTCCATATCAAGGATGAATACATTTTCCAGCTCTGGTCTGGAAATACTGTACTGCACATACTGGAGTAAGAAAATTCTGTGGAATATATTCCAGTAATCTCGTGGGCAACGTGGAGTGCTGTATCCTGAGAAAGTAGGAAACTTCTCATGAGAATGTTTGAAATGTCACTCCGGTTCAGTTTCGATCAGAGTGCAGGTGGCTCTACAAAGCGTTTGCTGGAGGCTTCATGTTTATACAGTTGTTTCTTCCAGGATGCTATTGATTGGTTAGGCAACTAATAAAACAAGCAGGCTTGCTTTCATCTCTGTGCATTTTGGGGCTTCTAAAAGATAGAGAAGTGGTTTTAATTAGGACATGTTCTTTTCACTTATTTTACTTTTTAATTCTTTTTTCTTACTTGACCATTCCAATCCACATCCTTCTCCTATTTCAGAATCTGTCTCCTGGCTCATGATTCCAAAGCCCCAGATGCTTAGAAGGCAAACAATCCTGAGGAAGACAATCTTCCTGGATCCTTTAGGCAGAAACCCTTAACATCAGAAATATCAACAGGCCTGATTGTCCCGATTTCATCAATTTCTATTCAGAGTTACTTATTTTCCTTATACTCTAAGTCTATATGGATCAAAATTTCTTAGTTGAAAGTAAAACTAAAATTTATTATGGAATTTATGAAAAATATCCTTAATATAAGATGTTCTATACTTTATATGACAGCGTGAACACATGAAAGCATGTTGTACACTAAATCATTGTATATGTGTGTGTATTATATGTGTAGATAGGTAGATGTGACATGTATATATACATGACACAGATAAATTGACATGTATCTATACAGGACACAGAGTTTTAAAATTTATAATAAACTTGTATTTTTAGAATATTTATCCTCTATACTCTATAGATTCTCTTAATTTATATTTCCATATTTTTTCTCACACATTTGTGGTATTGCTTTCTATCTCTATTTTCTACATCCTTTCAAATGATCCAAAAGTATATCTTTGATTTTATAATGAATGTCCAAGGAAAATTAAACACAATATTCAAAATATAATTCAAAGACTACAAATAGAATTTCTTGTCAGAGAGCTATGCAGAATAAACTGTGGGAAAAAAAGTGATTTTTCCCCCAAGAAAACTTTAAAAAATAGGAAAAAGGTGGGAAGTATTAAAATCCAACCACATAAATTAGCATATAAAATGGAATTAAAGTATTTCCAAAGAGGAACATAAAATGAAAAAATGCTAGTGTGAATCAAATAATGGTAATCAGCTAAGAAAATGAATTATCACATAATTACTGTATCTTTTATCTCAAATAAGACAATTCTTTCATTTATAATTCATTCAGAATGTTTCAAGAATCTAAAAGAAAAAGATAAAAAGATTCATTTGATAGAACTTAAACTGTTTTACAAATATGAAATATTATTGAAAACATTTTCTTATAATGTGATTTAATTAATTTTAATGAACACTCTTTTTTTTTTTTTTTTTTTTTTTGCAGTAGGCAGGCCTCTCACTGTTGTGGCCTCTCCCCTTGCAGAGCACAGGCTCCGGACGCGCAGGCTCAGCGGCCATGGCTCACGGGCCCAGCCACTCTGCGGCATGTGGGATCTTCCCAGACCGGGGCACGAACCCGTGTCCCCTGCATCGGCAGGCGGACTCTCAACCACTGCGCCACCAGGGAAGCCCTAATGAACACTCTTATAGAATAAAATCATAGATGATCAAAATTCTGAAGAAGGAATGCAGTATAATGTACCGTAGTGCTTCTCATCACGTGGTCCCCAGGCCAGCAGCATCAGCATCAGCATCACTTGGGAATTGGTTAGAAATGCAAATTCTCAGGCACTACCCCAGACCTACTGCATCAGAAACTCTGGAGTGGGACCTAGCAATTTGTGTTTTAACAGCTCTTCAGGTGATTTTGATGCACTGCAATTTGAAAACCACTAGTAAACTGGTTAATAGTGTTTACTCTGGAACCAGACTGATAGTTCCAATCTCAAATTTGCTACCAGTTAGCTGAGTGACTTTCATCAAACAACACTAATATATTGTTCTTCTGTTTCCCTTTTGTAAAATGGGACAGAGGTAGCATTATCTCATTGAATTGTAGTGGAGATTAAATGAATTAATACGTGGAGAGAACCTAGGCCATTTTTGGATACAGAGACAACAATAAATGTTATCAGTTGTCATTATATATTTGAAGCCAAGTTCCACTAAAAGTAAATAACTTGGTTAAGGTCTTACAGCTAGTGTCACTTAAAGAATAACACCCCCCCCCAAGCTTTCTCTACTCACATGCATGATTTTTTTTCACAGCTGGGAACTGTTGAAAGTCACCACATTTTCTCTAAACAACTTAGTAGACTAACCACATACACATACAGTATTTTTACAATATATTATGTCTTGGCCTGATTCTTCATTTTGTATTTTTAATGATATGTACTTGAAAAGGCTCACAGCAACCTTATAACAAAATGATTAAGAAATAACCTTTTCATCTCTTTTTTTAAGACAGTGATAATCATAAATTAGTGTTATTTCATAATCAGTATATGCAGCATGTGCCAAAAATTATGGAAGTGTTAGTAGGAGGAAGATAATGAGATCAAGAGCTACTATAATAGCAAATAAAAACCTATACCTTCTAAGTTACATCAACAGGAAGAGAGTTAAGTGTTCCTAACAAAATATGTTATGAAATTTGGGGAAAGGAAGCAAGGAAACAGTAAAAATAAGCATGCATTAATATAATACTAGCTGCTTTAACAAATACATTTAAAATTGTACAATAGCTCAAACACAATAAGAAGTGTATTTCTAGTCTTGGAATCACCCACTTCAGGAGTTGCTGGTCTGTGGGCAAATTACACCCTTAGCAACAAAGGCTTCTTTTATCTTGTAGCTCCACTATCTCCAAAGGTCTTGTTGTAATCTTCACCCTGTTGAGAAAAGTGGACAAAGAACATGGAGTGGGTACACCCACTTCTTAAAAGCCTTATCCTAGAAATGGAGACCCTCGGTACCCTCATATTCCCTCCACTAGAACTCAGTTATCAGTCACAGCTAACAGCAGGGAGATGGGGATATGGGTCAGCTGTGCACTAACCCCAACCAGCCACACTACATTTACATATCTGATGCCAAATGTACAGTCAAAGAGGTGATAGGTCAATGATAGATTTAGATATGACAATTTGAACTTTTTGTTCCTCATTGGTGGGGGTAATCAGAATATCATGCTTAAAATGTTTCATCCACTGGGCATGTACCTGGAGAAAACCATAATTCGAAAAGATACATGCACCCCAGTGTTCACTGCAGCACTATTTACAATAGCTAGGACATGGAAGCAACCTAAATGTTCATCAACCGAGGAATGGATAAAGAAGATGTGGTACATATATACACAATGGAATATTACTCAGCGATCAAAAATAATGAAATAATGCCATTTGCAGCAACATGGATGGACCTAGACACTGTCATATTGAGTGGAGTGGAGTCAGAGAAAGACAAATATCATATGATATCGCTTATACGTAGAATCTAAAAGAAAGGGTACAAATGAACTTTATCTACAAAACAGAAATAGAGTGGCAGATGTAGAAAATAAACTTATGGTTAGCAGGGGATAAGCAGGGGGAGGGATAAATTGGGAAATTGGGACTGACACATACACACTACTATATATAAAATGGATAACTAATAAGGACCTACTGTATAGCACAGGGAACTCTACTCAATGCTCTGTGATGGCCTGTATGGGAAAAGAATCTAAAAAGAGTGGATATATATATATATATGTACAACAGATTCACTTTGCTGTACACCTGAAATTCATACAACATTGTAAATCAACTATTCCCCAATAAAAATTTTAAAAAAAGAAAAGAAAAAAATGCTTCATCCAGTAAAATGAGAAGATGATCTCTCCAGTACCTCACAGGAATATTGTGTGAGGATTAAATGAGAATACATGCTATTTTATTTTAGCCTAGTATCTGCATAGTAAGGGGTCAACACATTTTATATATGTATATCTCAAAGAGAAATAAAAAGGATTAAAATGGAAGTCGAGCAAATAGCATCTGAGTTCAAGAACTTAAAGCAAAAACAATTTTGGAGAATAATATTTATCAGAATTTTTAAAATTATCTTTTTATTTTAATTCTGAACTCATTTTTCGTTCTTAAGTTACTTTGTGTCATTAAAGCTTATTAGCATTTTAACTAGAGAAAATTCCATCTCAAGTAAATGCAAACTGTTTCAATTTCTTTACTTTAGTGTTATATATGGCCCATGAGTCCATGACTGAAAGGCTTATATCCCATAGAGTGCTTGTTTCTTCATTTCCAAATGGTAATGAGCTTATGAGGCACTTGCACAAATATCAGTACTGGGTTCAAACTACTTTCATGAGAAAGCAAATTTTAAAAAGCTGTTATGCCTTATGCAATCCAGTAACTTACTATCTTTTAATATATTTTTCTTCAAGAGAAAAAGTCCTCAGTTAAAGGGCACTTTTCTGAATTGAGCATGAAATTTTATTTTAATTCTATGTTAATTAGAAGAGAATGAACAGAGCATTCAGCCCCCATACTGAGAATATGCCGCTTGGCGCGTGCTGGTCATTGAACATTTCAGCTCATGGTGTACTTGATGCTCTCTCCTAGCTTCATGTCAGAACTCAGGAGCAGGTAACCTTCATTCTGACCCTCAGGGTCAGATGCCTTGACCTTTGTACAGAGATTCTGTCAGCATTCAATATTAAATTATATTTTAAAATTCTAGCAAAGCCAACACATTAGTGAACATTGTAATCACAAGTCAATGGGAAAGAAAGTTTAAAAGAATTTTTCTGACCTAGCTAGAAAGTCTATAAAACAGATGAGAAGGAAAGCAAAAATATTTTAAAATCCTAGTAGGAGAAACGCTTGTTTAGAGAAACTTGAGGGTTTGTTTGTTTTCTCTATTCATCTTGAAATTCTGCCTGAAACATCAAGAAAACATTCTCAAGAGCAAATAGGAAAGATGTAATATTTGAACTAAAATAGCTAGTCCAGAATACATGACTTCCTTTGCTATTCTGGTATCTCAGTACATTTCCACACGGAACTCACTCTGTAAAACTTCCAGGGAATGGGAACATCTCAGAGTAAACTGCGATGGGGACCTTTACAGAATGAATGTCTGGTAAAGATCAACGGGGGAGAAGACTCTCCTCCCTCTACATAAGCATCAGGTTAGATGCACAGCCTCACTTCAATTCTCACTTTCTCCACTGGACTGGTGGACACGCAGTATTGGCAAGAATATATCCAAAGTTGCTCTACCCCATGTGACCTCAAAGTGCTCACATAAACAGAGCCTCTGAGGAGTTACATAGAAGGTTAAACCAGGAAGCTACTCAAATTTTGATTTTGAATTCCTTTCCTCCCCACACCCTCCCGACACACAGGACCTTTCTGTTCTCTGCTAACATATACTCACCATACCTCTAAGCGGCCTTATGGAAACTAAACTCTTTTAGGACATTAGGCCTGCATTTATCAAAATTATAATAATAAATGTGAAAACAACTCAGGTAGTAGTTGTTCAGTTAATGTCAGATTCCACCTCTCTTCTTAGAAATATTATAAAAGGATCTTAAACCCTGATCTTTAATTCTATGATCCTAACAAATGAAACGTTTATTATAAAATCAGATTTCATGACAGGTCTTGGGGAGAGATTTGGGGACAGCCCAGTGCTCCACAAGTCAGACCACGTAAATTGTTACTCATGTATGCACAAAGATTTCATCTAAAATCAGTGCGTTATGAATTACTGTAGTGAAGGACCAGGGGTTCCTCTCAATCCCCACCATTGCCAACACTTCTGTCAAATGCTAAATCATGCACTTGCCTGTCCTGGCACTCTCAATCTCTGTACTTATCTCCTCATGAAAGAGAAAAAAACGATTCAAGGACCAGGCACCAGTCCCCACACCATGTGGGATTAACATCAGTTTAAATCCTTTTAGCTGTATCAGCATTGAGGACACTTTATAAGGGAATTAGTAGTGCCTGTACTTTTAACTATTCTTAATTGTATTAACTGTCAGCAGAAAGTAAATGTCTTGTCCGTGCTATGTTCAGTAACAGGGTTTGCAATACTATAAACAATAAAGTGGAGAACATGAGCAGGCTGAGGAGGAACTCATTTTACAGAGTCTTAGATGTCAGTTCTAATCAGAAGTGACCCTCTCCTGGCTGTTGCCAAGCAGCTAACTCAATAGTCTGCCAAGCCAGGAGCTTTTCTTGACCAGATACGGCTATAGCTCCCAGAGTTCAAAAAATCAATAACCATTTTCTAAAGAGCAAGTAGATTGGGGATGGGAGGTATGTGTACATTTTGATTCAAAAAGCGTTACAATGGAAACGTTTTTAACTAATAATAACAACTAACCTTCTCTGAGTACTACACACTATGCACCAGGTTTGCTCTACCCATGTCTTCCACCCTTAACATAACTTTGTCACTATTATTCTCAGTTTACAGATATAGAAACAGAAGACTGCCAGCAATGAAATTCTATTTCTAATTCTATTGTAATTATATTTCTTTACAAACACATACACACACAAGCCTTTATTCTCACTTCCATGCCTCAGACAGACACAGGCTGCCCAGGCCTTTGTCTCTTCTCTAGACAGCAGGCAATGTTTAGCACAGTGACTATAACACACACCATCCAGGACTCCTTTTTCACCTTTTGGCCAAAATCAGAGTAAGGAGAAGGAGAGGAAATAAAAAAAAAGAATGTTTAGAAAATAAAGGGTAGTTCATACCATCTAAAGGGAATTCTTTAATATTTAGTAACAACAAATTCTAGACTCAGATTTCAGAGGGTCAATATTTACTTTAGCTTTTTTATCCATTATGCCCTGATCTACATGTTTGATTGTAAGATTGGAAATGTTTTTCTGAATAGCCCATTTAACTTGGGAAAATACAATGTACCAGAATCTGTATTTCTGAGGTATTCCTTAAAAACATTCAATATAAATCATTCGTTTTCTGTAGTTATAGAACGACCACTACCATGATGAAAGGAGCATATTTTTTTTTAATTTTTGACCTTGTTTAGCTTACATGAGTTTGGTTGAAGTGTATTCATGCTGTTCTGTTTATGGTATAAAGCCAATCCACCTGCACACTAAACATGTGAAAACAGACATTCAAATTTCTGTATAAAAATGAGAATCTACAATACTAAACTATTGAAATAAGAAAACTTTCATAATAGTGGTTGTTTGGGGATGGGGCATGGGGAAGCATGTGAGGGAAGGATTACAAAGGGATACAAGAAAATTTTGTGGGGTGATGGATATGTTTACTATCTTGATTTGCTGATAGTTTCATGGGATATATATATATATAAAAATGCACACATATATATGTCAAAATATCAAATTGTACACATTAAATATATGCAATTTATTTTATGTCAATTATCACTCAACAAAGCTATAGGAAGAAAGAAAGGGGGGGAGAGAGAGAGAAAAAGGAAGGAAGGAGGGAGAGAGGGAGGGAACAAACCTTTCATAATTTCCTAAAGGGCAATCAGGTCTGAATTAGATTAGGAATGAAAACAGTAAAATGCCAAATTGCATGCTCACTGTAATTTGAAACTTAGAGATGACCACTTACATGATGAAACAACTTGCGCTGGTAGCAGAAGTAAGCTTTGTTTGCCCTTCTTTTAAATAAAGTGGAATAGAAATCCACATTAATGAGCCCTACATTTTATAATGAATTGAAGTGAAACTGATGATTTGTTCAAGTTCTGTTCACCAAGTTCATTAACTTAATGTAATATACAGTGAAAAGACTCTTATCTACCATGACTATAATTAAAATGTAAATGTTCAGTATATCCATCTCACCCTCAACTCTAAGCGTCTAAAACATGCCTTATGGTATAATTCAGCTATTTGCAAAATTATGCAAAACAATCCTTGTAGAATGATATTACATATGACCCGTTATTATTTGTGAGCTATTATTTGTACTAATCATAAAAGTATAGGTAAAAATAAACAGATAACTTTTGGTATTCTATAGGCTTTGTTGTAACTGGAATTTTTTCTTACTCAACTCCTACTTTCTTTCACATATTTTTATCTACCTCTTCTGCTAGACAGGACACCAAGAGGCAGGAAGACAAGAGGTAAGTGAAAAGAAAACTGAATTTTCACTAAAAGAAAAAATGAGCATTATCCAAAGAGCAAAGAATAAAACCCAAACATCCCCAAATGTCCTTGCTTTATTTAATTCCTAACAAGACACCACACCTGTTAAAATAATGTGGGGTTTTTTTTATTTTCACTTTTATCAGCTCCCTTCCATCTCTTTGGCATCTCTGTTTAATTGCAAGAACACGTGCCTAGTAAATGGGATTTGCAATCCAAAGCTTACTTGGCCAAGCCAAGTCCTCTGGCTATAATGCCCTCTTCTCTCTACTCTATGTATGTGGTAAACATTTGCTGCCTCCTACTTTAGGGAAATTGTAGAGACAGAACTTGAAGTAAAATACACGTTGATATGTATCTAAATTGTTGCTAAATTTTCTGGTCAAAAAAAAAAAAAACCCAAAACACATTAAATCCAAAGGCTACTTATTTGAATTACTAACATCTTCTGTTCTCTGCCAGCTGCGGATGTTAAGATGAATAAGAAATAGACCCTGCACCCATATCTCCTTATTGGTTGTTTTTGAAGTAATACATACTTCCCTACTGCCTGGAAAATAAGCACAGCCATTGTTCCCTGAGTGTGTCCCGGTCACCCCATCAGCCAGGGCTCTGGGACACCCTGTAATTCCCTGAGATCCAGAAACTATAGGGTTAATGGCCAGCACAGATGAGCTCCAAGCCCTCACTGCTGAACTTGGTCGGTGTCTGTACCAGTTATTAGACCTTTTTCACACCAGCCCTGACCATGATGTCAAATTATTTTTTAAAACTCTTCTTGAAGCCCAGTGGAGGAGGTGATTAATTCCAACCCTAGAGATAAAAAAAAAAAAACAGATTAAATGTGGGTTGAGTCCATAAGTGATCAACATAAACCTTTCATCTCCTGTCTAGTCTTTTCTCCTTTGATATTTCTAATTGCCTCTATATTAGGAAATAAAGCCATTAGTTTGCATGTTTTGTTTGTTTGTTTGTAAGAATAGTGTGCTAAGTAAAAGAAAGGAGCTTCTGATCAAAAGTGGAGGGACCCTCTTGAGGAACGTATAAGGCTTTGACCTTGAAGTCTTAAGCCAGCAGCTTCAGTGGTACAGAAACCATTTTATTTCCTGGCCCTCAGGTGTTTTCTGGATGGTTGAGATTAGTGAACCAGGAACTTCTTTGTAAGTGGATACGAAATGCCTTTCAAAAATATTTGCAAGTAAAATGACTACTAAAGGCAATTTTATGAAATAGGAGCCTTCTGAAATCAAAGTATATTTGATATCTAGCTTTTTTATGCTACTGTGCTTTCTACCACATTCAGAAATGTTAATGACAAGATTTTATCCAATATTTTCATTAGACCCATATCTTACCCAATGAGATTTTGTTTCTGTTGTTGCTACCTTTCAAATATGACTTGGAATATAAAAAGTATAAAGTAATAATTTCAGAGAAAAAGGACACAAAAACTTTAGTCATAGTACGTAAAATGTTCTATTGAGTAGAAAGGTCCAGTATAAAAAAATAAGCCATATTTTTACACAATATTAAAATGAGAAATCTTCAATGATAGTTGCTTAAAATGTCTGCAATTATATGGGATTCATAAGAGCCACCCCCTACTGTTTTCCATTCAAATGAATGGGAAGCACATGGGTAAATTACCGCCTGCAGCGCATGATAGCGGCCATAGTAAGCAGCTGTCACTGTAGCCCTGTAATTATGCAAGTATCCTTCCACTATTATACAATTAGAAAGACCTATCTTTCTTCCACTAGGTGATGTTTTTGTTGGTGTCCAGAGCTCTAAACTATCTCTACTTGTTCAATCACTTGTATCTGAGTTGAATATAACTAGTATAACATTATTGGGGACTTTTTTTTCAATATCATTTCTTGGGCCTTCTGAGAAATTTCTATCATAATAAGAAAGCTTATATTATTCCAGTTAACGTTTATTTAAAAATGTTTTTCAACTTTGCCTATCTTTTTCCCAGTGATCAGCTGGGTTGGAGCTGAGGAGGTGAGGAAGATCAAACATTTTGGAATAATCTTCTAGTATCATAAGTAAATTAGATAACCAAAGTAAAAACCAAAGCACAGTTATTAAATATTTTTATGTCACTGTTATAGTTTTAAAATAGATATTAAAAATCTAGAGATTAATAAACCTTTAAAACTTGAAATATTTCAAGATCACTGAGGAATGGAAATTTAATTGAAACTCAGGATATCAAAAAATAAAGTGACTTACCAAAAATAAAAACATGACACTTTGTTTATGGATATCAGAAGGCATCTTGGCTAAAAAGATAAATGCTTTCACTTGACTCAGAGCTAATCAGCAATATTTGCACATAATGACTGAGCCATGAATTTATGGATCTCTTTTATAAGAGAAGCAGAGCTGGGTGGTTGGCTGAACATATAAAGCCAATCAGATAAGACTGTAACACTTGCATAAATATTAATTGCTGCCAATCTGTTTCTAGTTTAGAGACTAAAATATATATCATCATTCCTAATCTCACTAATTATACACTAGCATTAAAAAAAAATTCAGCGTGTTAGAAACATCTTTATTACAAGTCTCGTTAAACACTTCATGCATTACAGAATGCATGTTGCTTCCATTCACTCAAATTCAACTGTGCTGAATGCAGTGAGCAAGAGGATAGTTAGAAACATCTTCATTGCAAGTTTTTTTTAAATGAGGTATAAGTGACACATAACATTATATTAGTTTCAGGTGCACAACATAATTACATATACACTAGCATTTTAAATAAAGACTAACTAGAAGGTCACAGAGCAAACTAATGAGTCTCTTTTAAATGCTGACAATCAAGTTACTGAAGACTTGAACTTAGTATAGCATTAGAAAAGAATAAATTCCAAAACAAGTTCAACATCACACACTAATAAAACTTGTATTAATCACGTAACACGATCAGTTAATGATCAGGCTGTTTTTCGATATTCTTAACTTTTTTCCTATCTCTGCTCCGTGTATTCATTAAGTCAAAACAGGGCCATGTTCACTGCAATGTGTCTTAGATTTGAAGCTCTGCCGCTGCCTAAATCTCAGCCCTCAAATATCTCCTGCCTTTATTAGCACCATATCCTCTGTGTACCATAAAGAATTTTTGTTTTAAAAATAACAGAAAATCTTAACCCAAACAGGCTTGAGGCAAAAAGTCTCTACTGCTTAAAGAAATAAAAAAGTCCAGAAGAGGATCTGGTTTTAGGAGTCAATCTCTCTCTACTTCTTGACTCTACATTTCTGTGTTGGATTCTTTTTCAGCCTGGCAGTGTCCTTAAAGTGCTCATATGGCTGCTACCAGTTCTAGGCTTCTAACACACAGCTTCATCAAAAAATCCATCAAGGGGGCTTCCCTGGTGGCGCAGTGGTTGGGAGTCCGCCTGCCGATGCAGGGGACATGGGTTCGTGCCCTGGTCTGGGAGGATCCCATGTGCCGCGGAGCAGCTGGGCCCGTGAGCCATGGCCGCTGAGCCTGCGCGTCCGGAGCCTGTGCTCCGCAGTGGGAGAGGCCACAACAGTGAGAGGCCTGTGTACCACAAAAAAAAAAAAATCCATCAAAAAAGAGATGTGCAGGGCCTCCCTGGTGGCGAAAGTGGTTGAGAGTCCGCCTGCCGATGCAGGGGATACGGGTTCGTGCCCCGGTCCGGGAGGATCCCATGTGCCGCGGAGCGGCTGGGCCCGTGAGCCATGGCCGCTGAGCCTGCGCGTCCGGAGCCTGCGCGTCCGGAGCCTGTGCTCCGCAACGGGGGAGGCCACAACAGTGAGAGGCCCGCATACCGCAGGAAAAAAAAAAAAAAAAAAAAGAGATGTGCCTCATTCTTTTTTGTTAAAATTGGGTCATTCTTCCATATAAAGATGAGACAGTGTTCTGATTGGCCAGGCCTAAATCACTGCCCACATCCAGGGTTGGAATAGAATCAAGAACATCAAAACCACATGGGCTCAGAATGAAAAAGAGATGATTCTTTCTAGAGCAGTGCTAATAGAAATGTAATGAGAGATACTTATGTATTTTTAATGTTCCAGTAGCCACATTTTAAAAGGTAAAAGGAAATAGGTGAAATTAGTATATTAATTATAAGATACAGTATATTTTATTTAACCCAATATATCCAAAATATTGTCATTTTACTATATTATCAAAGTAAAAAAATTATGAATATACCACAAAAAAATGTACTTGTAAGTAATAAAAGTCCCATTACCGCAAAAAAAAAAAAAATTATGAATAAAATACTTGGCCTTTTAAAGAAATTTGGAGTAAGTTTTCAAAATCCAGTGCATATTTTACACTTCCACCATAGCTCAATTCAATTAAAAATTCAGTTCCTCAATTGCTGTACCCTCATTTCAAGTACTTGATGCCATTTGTGGGTACTAGCCATCATATTGGGCAGCACACCTACAGAATCTAGAGGGCACCTGAATGGTAATGTTATCCGAAGAAAAATGAATGCTATTGGTTGGCAAAACAACAGATACACACTATAGCTTCTTGATTGGTTTCCTTCTTTTCTGTCTATCCACATTCTTGTCCTATCAACAAGCAGACCAACAACAGACCGAGAAGTTAAGCAATGTAGACTATAAGTTACAACCCTTTATCGATCAGTCCCAATTTTTCCTAAACCTAACTTGTCATATTATTTGTGTTTAAATTAAGTTCTGCCCAGCCTGAGTCTTCACTACTGTACTGTCACAGGCTTACTCATCCCTCTACGAGTAGGTGTCATTTGCAAGGGATAAAATGTTCAAGCAAACGTTGTACAAGAAGACTTGTTCTACCCAAAACGCCAAAAGCGGTCCCAGGTAAGAAATACCACTGGTCTATTGGGAAAAAACTCTCTGGGCAAAACAAACAAACAAAAAATACAAACAAAAAACCCACCCAGATTTGTAGAGTTAACTGATTTCCATGGTGTAAATATTCCCACCATGGCTGATTCAAACTGCCAGCATGAAATTTAACAAATGGATAGAAAAATTATCTGTTAAATATGGCACCTAATGCCTAGGAATAAGCAAAAAAAGATATATCATAGTAACTTTTACCTGAATCATTAAAAATTCAGTATATACAATGAATTCACAATGATGACTAGCTTTATCTAATGAAAAGCACTGAGCTTGGGAAGCATAGAGTTGACCTTAGACTACAATTTAATGTTTTAGTTTTTTCATGAAGGGAATGTAGTAATGTAATACCTGTGTGTGTGTATGTATATAAAACTTAAAAGAAAGCGTTGACAACTGTTATAATATTTTGGATGGAGACAGAAATTGTGGTCCTGGAAGTTCTCTTATCCTCAGTTTCCTTATATTTGCTTGAAGAAACATGAAAAAAAGGCTTCCATTAAAATATATATTTTCTTCCATACAAAACTTTCAAATTTTGAACTTGCATATTTAATCTACTAATTCCTGTTTCATGCTATATTAGGTCTGAAACTTAAATCCCATGTAAACCTTGACAAGATAAAATACTCAAATGCCATACACTGAGAACTCTTTAAATAACTTTGGAAAATCAGTAACTTTGAAATTATTATTTGTTTCAACAATTTACATGCTACTTATCTAAAGATTTCCAACTTTATAATGCTAAAAACATAGTTTCATGATTTTTAACCTTAAATTAAGTTTAACTTTAAAAATATTTGCACTCATGGCAACACATAATGAAAAAGAGTGACTGAAAAACACTGGAAAATGGCAACATTTCTCAGTTTAATGAGGAAGCAAGCCAAGTTAGGTTTTAAAACTATTGTATCTGGATTAGATATAAGTTGGTTTGACTTTTTGTACCAATTTAGAATCGTGTGCATATATTGGAATATTGATAAACTGATATAGTATTTTCTCTTAAGAAATTAGATCCAATTAGGATATATAATGAGGCTCATATTCATTGCCAGTACTGTCAAAATAAAACAAATATGTTTTGGAAGTATTCTTCCCAGGAAGAAAACCCAGGGTTTTTACTATGAAATAAAATATTTGCCTTCCTAGAGAAAATCAAAAACATGACATCATAATGCCCCCTATTGTTTAAAGTGGGGTATGCATTAGAAACTGTTCCCAAGTTATATACAAATAAGTGGACATTTTGGTAACTTGTGGTGAATTTATAACAGCAACAAACGTTAAAAAATAAATACATCTCCTAGACTCTTAAGAGCACATTTCCAAATAGCTTAAGATTTGTAACTTGAATAATCTGCCCACCAAAAGGGAAATTCTAAGAGCTCCGGAAGATACAAATTAAAATCTAATTGTGTGACAATAACAGTAAACTTATTTTCATGTATATATTAAATTAATATGCTTTATCTTTATTTCATTAAAACAATGACCCCGACAGACACCATACCTGCCTCCAAAATACTTAAGCATCACATAAAAATAGGCCCAAATACAGACTATCCCGGAAGAAAAAGGAAGGTGTGATAGATGAACTGACCACATGGTGGCAACATTTCACCACATAAATGCAAATAAACCAGCATTGGACACTGGAAATACCATGGATTTAAAGAAAGGACTCAGAGTAAATAAAGGCTCACTTTCTTTACAGTACTTTACTCCTTTTATAGTGCTACTTTACTTTCTCTATAGTAAAGTAAGTCTTACCTAACATCCTACCAGTATGCACATACTAATTTTATTTTGGGGTCGAGTACGTCATTTCCCACGTATAATCTGGCTTACATGCAATGTATACTTTATTTCAACCGTTTAAAGTATTCCATTAAATTTAAATTTCAATGTGTGAGGAACTTGTTGATTTTTCCCCTTGGAACAGTTATGCTTTACTGAAGCCTGCTGTGGAGTAGGGCTGTCTCCGGAACCTATTCCAAACCTACGCCCCTGCTCAACTACTCCCTCAACCCACCCTGGAGGGAGAAACCTACAGAAGCCTTCTGGATGCCACAGATGTTCCTGGCATCCAAACTGCAAACAACCCTAGGGCTGGAAGAAATCTGATTATGCTTTATTGGAAATACGTAGAGTGGAGAAATAAGGTATTCCAGTTCTCCTGACAGCTGGGCCTGAAGTGGTTTTCTAAGAGAATCTCAATTGTCTTTATTACTGACAATTAAACAATTAAGTCCACAACATTTAAAAGAACCAAGAGGTAATATTTGATTAAATAATTGTGACAAAGATAAAAGCAAGTGACATACTTTTTTACTAAGTAGATCCCTTCAGGTCACATGTTTATCTACAGTGGAAGTTAACCCATTTTCTGAAGTCTCCTAATATGAGTCCTAGTCATTCACGCACATCTATAAGACAGTAATGAGTGATAACCTCTCTATTCATGAGCACGTAGACCTGATCAAAGATGCAATTCCCTTAGAAATTAACTACCATCCTTGTATTATTCTATGGTTAGAGTGTAGGGCTCCAACCCTCTCACAGATGGGTACCCTAAGTAATTACAAAGGCAGGAAATTAGCAATGCCTTTAAAAAATATTTATTTATTTATTTGGTTGCACAGGGATCTTCATTGCCCCATGCGGGATCTTCCTTGCGGCGTGCAGGATCTTTAATTGGGGCACGCGGGATCTTTTAGTTGTGGTAAGAGTCCACACGCTGCAACTAAAGAAGGATCCCACATGGCTCAACTAAAAGATCCCGCATGCAGCAATGTCCTTCTACAAATTCAACACTGCTATTGCAAGAGCAATCCAACGGCTACATTTTTAAAAAATGACCAATGGAAACATTTTGGCTTAAAAAATATCTATATCTTCTCACTAAAACATGAGTTGTAAAACAATAGGTGTAAAAAAGTATGTAATTAAGACTAAATTACGATTTGCATGACAAGTTAATAATGGCTCAAGAGGATGATAGTAATGCATTCCAAGTATGCATTCCAGGGAAATAATTAGACATTAAAAAGTTATGACTGGACTTCCGGGTAAGATGGCGGAAGAGTAAGACGCGGAGATCACCCCCCTCCCCACGGATACACCAGAAATACAGCTACACGTGGAACAACTCCTACAGAAAAACTACTGAACGCTGGCAGAAGACCCCAGACCTCCCAAAAGGCAAGAAACTCCCCACATACCTGGGTAGGGCAAAGCGGAGAGATTCCCGCACAGAGGATCGGTGCCGAGCGGCACTCACCAGCCCGAGAGGCTTGTCTGCTCGCCCGCCGGGGCGGGCGGCGCTGGAAGCTGAGGCTCGGGCTTCGGTCAGAGCGCAGGGAGAGGACTGGGGCTGGCGGCAAGAACTCAGCCTGAAGGGGGCTAATGTGCCACAGCTAGCCGGGAGGGAGTCCGGGAAAACTCTGGAGCTGCCGAAGAGGCAAGAGACTTTTTCTTCCCTCTTGGTTTCCTGGTGCACGAGGAGAGGGGATTAAGAGCGCTGCTTAAAGGAGCCCCACAGACAGGTGCGAGTCGCGGCTGAAAGCGTGGAGCCCAGTGACGGGCGTGGGACGCTGGGGCTGCTGCTGCCGCCGCCAAGAAGCCTGTGTGCGAGCGCAGGTCACTGTCCACACCGCCCTTCTGGGAGCCTGTGCAGCCCGCCACTGCCGGGGTTCCGGGATCCAGGGGCGGCTTCCCTGGGAGAACACACGGCGCGCCTCGGGCTGATGCAACGTCACGCCGGCCTCTGCCGCTGCAGGCTCGCCCCGCACTCCGGGCCCCTCCCTCCCGCCCAGCCTGAGTGAGCCAGAGTCCCCGAAGAGGCTGCTCCTTTAACCCTGTCCTGGCTGAGCGAAGAACAGACGCCCTCCAGCGACCTACATGCAGAGGCGGGGCCAAATCCAAAGCTGAGACCCAGGAGCTGTGAGAACAAAGAAGAGAAAGGTAAACCTATCCCAGCAGCCTCAGAAGCAGCAGATTAAAGCTTCACAATCAACTTGATATACCATGCATCTGTGGAATACATGAATAGACAACAAATCATCCCAAATGGAGGAGCCAGGAGTCAGTGCTGTGCTTCTGAGGTGGGAGAGCCAACTTCAGGACACTGATCCACAAGAGACCTCCTAGCTCCACATAATATCAAATGGCGAAAATCTTCCAGAGATCTCCATCTCAACACCAGCACCCAGCTTCACTCAAGGACCAGCAAGCTACAGTGCTGGACACCCTATGCCAAACAACTAGCAAGACAGGAGCACAACGCCACCCATTAGCAGAGAGGTGGCATAAAATCATAAAAAGTCCGCAGACACCCCAAAACACACCACCAGACGTGGACCTGCCCACCAGAAAGACAAGATCCAGCCTCATCCACCAGAACACAGGCACTAGTCCCCTCCACCAGGAAGCCTACACAACCCACTAAACCAACCTTAGCCACTGGGGACAGACACCAAAAACAACGGGAACTACGAACCTGCAGCCTGCAAAAAAGAGACCCCAAACCCAGTAACATAAGCAAAATGAGAAGCCAGAAAAACACACAGCAGGAGAAGGATCAAGATAAAAACCCACCAGACCTAACAAATGAAGAGGTAATAGGCAGTCTACCTGAAAAAGAATTCAGAATAATGATGGTAAAGATGATCCAAGATTCTATTTCCAAGATCCAAAATCTTGGAAAAAGAATAGACAAAATGCAAGAAACAGTTAACAAGGACCTAGAAGAACTAAAGATGAATCAAGCATTGATTAAAAACACAATAAATGAAATAAAAAATACTCTAGATGGGATCAATAGCAGAATAACTGAGGCAGAAGAATGGATAAGTGAGGTGGAAGATAAAATAGTGGAAATAACTGATGCAGAGCAAAATAAAGAAAAAAGAATGAAAAGAAGAGAGGACAGTCTCAGAGACCTCTGGGACAACATTAAATGCACCAACATTCGAATTATAGGGGTTCCAGAAGAAGAAGAGAAAAAGAAAGGGACTGAGAAAATATTTGAAGAGATTATAGTTGAAAACTTCCCTAATATGGGAAAGGAAATAGTTAATCAAGTCCAGGAGGCACAGAGAGTCCCATACAGAATAAATCCAAGGAGAACTACGCCAAGACACATAATAATCAAATTGTCAAAAATTAAACACAAAGAAATCATATTAAAAGCAGGAAGGCAAAAACAACAAATAACACACAAGGGAATCCCCATCAGGTCAACAGCTGATCTCTCAGCAGAAACTCTACAAGCCAGAAGGGAGTGGCAGGGCATAATTAAAGTGATGAAGGAGAAAAACCTGCAACCAAGATTACTCTATCCAGCAAGGATCTCATTCAGATTTGATGGAGAAAGTAAAACCTTTACAGACAAGCAAAAGCTGAGAGAGTTCAGCACCACCAAACCAGCTTTACAACAAATGCTAAAGGAACTTTTCTAGGCAAGAAACACAGCAGAAGGAAAAGACCTACAGTAACAAACCCAAAACAATTAAGAAAATGGGAATAGGAACATACATATCGATAATAACCTTAAATGTAAATGGACTAAATGCTCCCACCAAAAGACACAGATTGGCTGAATGGATACAAAAACAAGACCCATATATATGCTGTCTACAAGAGACCCACTTCAGACCTAGAGACACATACAGACTGAAAGTAAGGGGATGGAAAAAGATATTCCATGCAAATGGAAACCAAAAGAAAGCTGGAGTAGCAATTCTCATATCAGACAAAATAGACTTTAAAATAAAGACTACTAGAAGAGACAAAGAAGGACACTATATAATGTTCAAGGGATCAATCCAAGAAGAAGATATAACAATTGTAAATATTTATGCACCAAACATAGGAGCACCTCATTACATAAGGCAAATACTAACAGCCATAGAAGGAGAAATCGACAGTAACACAATCATAGTAGGGGACTTTAACACCCCACTTTCATCAATGGACAGATCATCCAAAATGAAAATAAATAAGGAAACACAAGCTTTAAATGATACATTAAACAAGATGGACTTAATTGATATTTATAGGACATTCCATCCAAAAACAGCAGAATACACATTTTTCTCAAGTGCGCATGGAACACTCTCCAGGATAGATCATATCTTGATCATAAATCAAGCCTTGGTAAATTTAAGAAAATTGAAATTGTATCAAGTATCTTTTGCGACCACAATGCTATGAGACTAGATATAAATTACAGGAAAAGATATGTAAAAAATGCAAACACATGGAGGCTAAACAATACACTACTTAATAACGAAGTGATCACTGAAGAAATCAAAGAGGAAATTAAAAAATACCTAGAAACAAATGACAATGGAGACACAACGACCCAAAACCTATGGGATGCAGCAAAAGCAGTTCTAAGAGGGAAGTTTATAGCAATACAATCCCACCTTAAGAAACAGGAAACATCTCGAATAAACAACCTAACCTTGCACCTAAAGCAATTAGAGAAAGAAGACCAAAAACATCCCAAAGTTAGGAGAAGGAAAGAAATCATAAAAATCAGATCGGAAATAAATGAAAAAGAAATGAAGGAAATGATAGCAAAGATCAATAAAACTAAAAGCTGGTTCTTTGAGAAGATAAACAAAATTGATAAACCATTAGCCAGACTCATCAAGAAAAAAAAGAAGACTCAATAGAATTAGAAATGAAAAAGGAGAAGTAACAACTGACACTGCAGAAATACAAAAGATCATGAGAGATTACTACAAGCAACTCTATGCCAATAAAATGGACAACCTGGAAGTAATGGACAAATTCTTAGAAATGCACAACCTGCCAAGACTGAATCAGGAAGAAATAGAAAATATGAATAGACCAATCACAAGCACTGAAATTAAAACTGTGATAAAAAATCTTCCAACAAACAAAAGCCCAGGACCAGAGGGCTTCACAGGCGAATTCTATCAAGCATTTAGAGAAGAGCTAACACCTATCCTTCTCAAACTCTTCCAAAATATAGCAGAGGGAGGAACACTCCCAAACTCATTCTACGCGGCCACCATCACCTTGATACCAAAACCAGACAAGGATGTCACAAAGAAAGAAAACTACAGGCCAATATCACTGATGAACATAGATGCAAAAATCCTCTACAAAATACTAGCAAACAGAATCCAACAGCACATTAAAAGGATCATACACCATGATCAAGTGGGATTTATCCCAGGAATGCAAGGATTCTTCAATATACACAAATCAATCAACGTGATACACCATATTAACAAACTGAAGGAGAAAAACCATATGATCATCTCAATAGATGCAGAGAAAGCTTTTGACAAAATTCAACACCCATTTATGATAAAAACCCTGCAGAAAGTAAGCATAGAGGGAACTTTCCTCAACATAATAAAGGCCATATATGACAAACCCACAGCCAACATCGTCCTCAATGGTGAAAAACTGAAACCATTTCCACTAAGATCAGAAACAAGACAAGGTTGCCCACTCTCACCACTATTATTCAACCTAGTTTTGGAAGTTCTAGCCACATCAATCAGAGAATAAAAGGAAATAATAGGAATCCAAATTGGAAAAGAAGAAGTAAAGCTGTCACTGTTTGCAGATGACATGATACTATACATAGAGAATCCTAAAGATGCTACCAGAAAACTCCTAGAGCTAATCAATGAATTTGGTGAAGTTGCAGGATACAAAATTAATGCACAGAAATCTCTGGCATTCCTATATACTAATGATGAAAAATCTGAAAGTGAAATCAAGGAAACACTCCCATTTACCATTGCAACAAAAAGAATAAAATATCAAGGAATAAACCTACCTAAGGAGACAAAAGACCTGTATGCAGAAAATTATAAGACACTGATCAAAGAAATTAAAGATGATACAAATAGATGGAGAGATATACCATGTTCTTGGATTGGAAGAATCAACATTGTGAAAATGACTCTACTACCCAAAGCAATCTACAGATTCAATGCAATCCCTATCAAACTATCACTGGAGTTTTTCACAGAACTAGAACAAAAAATTTCACAATTTGTATGGAAATACAAAAGAGCCCGAATAGCCAAAGCAATCTTGAGAACGAAAAATGGAGCTGGAGGAATCAGGCTCCCTGACTTCAGACTCTACTACAAAGCTACAGTAATCAAGACAGTATGGTACTGGCACAAAAACAGAAAGATAGCTCAATGGAACAGGATAGAAAACCCAGAGATAAACCCACGGACATATGGTCACCTTATCTTTGATAAAGGAGGCAGGAATGTACAGTGGAGAAAGGACAGTCTCTTCAGTAAGTGGTGCTGGGAAAACTGGATAGGGACATGTAAAAGTATGAGATTAGATCACTCCCTAGCACCAAACTAGCTACACAAAAATAAGCTCAAAAATACACAAAAATAAGCTCAAAATGGATTAAAGACCTAAATGTAAGACCAGACACTATCAAACTCTTAGAGGAAAACATAGGCAGAACACTCTATGACATAAATCACAGCAAGATCCTTTTTGACCCACCTCCTAGAGAAATGGAAATAAAGACAAAAATAAACACATGGGACCTAATGAAACTTCAAAGCTTCTGCACAGCAAAGGAAACCATAAACAAGACCAAAAGACAACCCTAGAATGGGAGAAAATATTTGCAAATGAAGCAACTGACAAAGGATTAATCTCCAAAATTTATAAGCAGCTCATGCAGCTCAATAACAAAAAAAACAAACAACCCAATCCAAAACTGGGCAGAAGACCTAAATAGACATTTCTCCACAGAAGATATACAGACTGCCAACAAACACATGAAAGGATGCTCAACATCTTTACTCATTAGAGAAATACAAATCAAAACTACAATGAGATATCATCTCACACCGGTCAGAATGGCCATCATCAAAAAATCTATAAACAATAAATGCTGGAGAGGGTGTGGAAAAAAGGGAACACTCTTGCACTGCTGGTGGGAATGTGAATTGGTACAGCCACTATGGAGAACGGTATGGAGATTCCTTAAAAATCTACAAATAGAACTACCATATGACCCAGCAATCCCACTACTGGGCATATACCCTGAGAAAACCATAATTCAAAAAGAGACATGTACCAAAATGTTCATAGCAGCCCTATTTACAATAGCCCAGAGATGGAAACAACCTAAGTGTCCATCATCGGATGAATGGGTAAAGAAGATGTGGCACATATATACAATGGAATATTACTCAGCCATAAAAAGAAACGAAATTGAGCTATTTGTAATGAGGTGGATGGACCTAGAGTCTGTCATACAGAGTGAAGTAAGTCAGAAAGAGAAAGACAAATACTGTATGCTGACACATATATATGGAATTTAAGAAAAAAAAATGTCATGAAGAACATAGGGGTAAGACAGGAATAAAGACACAGACCTACTAGAGCATGGACTTGAGGATATGGGGAGGGGGAAGGGTAAGCTGTGACAAAGTGAAAGAGCGGCATGGACATATATACACTACCAAACGTAAGGTAGATAGCTAGTGGGAAGCAGCCGCATAGCACAGGGAGATCAGCTCGGTGCTTTGTGACCGCCTGGAGGGGTGGGATAGGGAGGGTGGGAGGGAGACGCAAAAGGGAGGGGATATGGGAACATATGTATATGTATAACTGATTAAATTTGTTATAAAGCAAAAAAAAAATAAAAGATAAAAGAAAAAAGTTATGACTGGCCATATAACATGTAACTTAGGATATGTGAATGTCACAGTCAATTAAATATACATATGCATAAGTATCTATTTATAATACATAAACCCACACATACATTTGAAATTACAGAGCAAAGATGAAAGAAAACATATAGAATTACTCCTAAAATTTTTTATTAATTAACATCTGTGTACTCTGACCCTACTTTTACACAACATTCCAACACCAGTACTCCCAGAGAAACTGATGGAGCAAGTATATTACAGAGACTCAAACATTATAGAGCACCACTATATATATATTTGTGAAATGATGGTATATTTTCTAGTTGCCACTGATGTTACAAAGTATTCCTAAAAAGATTCTTAAGTGTTGAGGAAAATTTGTGTTATTAGTAATTCACTGGTAGTTTGTAGGCAAACAAAAATTTTAGGCTGCTTGGCCAGCCTTGTTCCATAGATCAGTGATTTGTGGAAATATCGGAAACCTTAATCTACATGCAGGACAAATAAGTTGTAAAGAAGCTAATGTTAACTTTTTTTTGTTTTGTTTTGTTTTGTTTTTAACGTTTTTATTGGAGTACAATTGCTTTACAATGGTGTGTTAATTTCTGCTTTTATAACAAAGTGAATCAGTAATACATATACATATGTTCCCATATCTCTTCCCTCTTGTGTCTCCCTCCCTCCCACCCTCCCTATCCCACCCCTCCAGGCGGTCACAAAGCACCGAGCTGATCTCCCTGTGCTATGCAGCTGCTTCCCACTAGCTATCTATTTTACATTTGGTAATGTATATATGTCCATGACACTGTCTCACTTCGTCACAGCTTACCCTTCCCCTCCCCATGTCCTCAAGTCCATTCTCTGCGTCTGTCTTTATTCCTGTCATGCCCCTAGGTTCTTCATGACTTTTTTTTTTTTTTTAGATTCCATATATATATGTGTTAGCATATGGTACTTGTTTTTCTCTTTCTGACTTACTTCACTCTGTATGACAGACTCTAGGTCCATCCACCTCATTAACAATAACTCAATTTCGTTTCTTTTTATGGCTGAGTAATATTCCATTGTATATATGTGCCACATCTTCTTTATCCATTCATCTGTCGATGGACACTTAAGTTGCTTCCATGTCGTGGCTATTGTAAATAGAGCTGCAGTGAACATTGTGGTAAATGACTCTTTTTGAATTATGGTATTCTCAGGGTATATGCCCAGTAGTGGGATTGCTGGGTTGTATGGCAGTTCTATTTTTAGTTTTTTTAAGGAAACTTCATACTTTTCTCCATAGTGGCTGTATCAATTTACATTCCTACCAACAGTGCAAAAGGGTTCCCTTTCCTCCACACCCTCTCTAGCATTTATTGTTTGCAGATTTTTTGATGATGGCCATTCTGACCGGTGTGAGATGATATCGCATTGTAGTTTTGATTTGCATTAATCTAATGATTAATGATGTTGAGCATTCTTTCATGTGTTTGTTGGCACCCTGTATATCTTCTTTGGAGAAATGTCTATTCAGGTCTTCTGCCCACTTTTGGATTGGGTTGTTTGTTTTTTTGATATTGAGCTGCATGAGTTGTTTGTATATTTTGGAGATTAATTCTTTGTCAGTTGCTTCATTTGCAAATATTTTCTCCCATTCTGAGGGTTGTCTTTTAATCTTGTTTATGGTATCCTTTGCTGTGCAAAAGCTTTTAAGTTTCATTACATCCTGTTAGTTTATTTTTGTTTTTATTTCCATTTTTCTAGGAGGTGGGTCAAAAAGGTTCTTGCTGTGATTTTTGTCACAGAGTGTTCTGCCTATGTTTTCCTCTAAGAGTTTGATAGTGTCTGGCCTTACATTTAGGTCTTTAATCCATTTTGCGTTTTTTTGTGTGTATGGTGTTAGGGAGTGTTCTAATTTCATTCTTTTACATGTAGCTGCCCAGTTTTCCCAGAACCACTATTGAAGAGGCTGTCTTCCATCCACTATATATTCTTGCCTCCTTTATCAAAGATAAGGTGACTATATGTGCGTGGGTTTATCTCTGGGCTTTCTATCCTGTTCCATTGATCTATATTTCTGTTTTTGTGCCAGTACCATACTGTCTTGATTAGTGTAGCTTTGTAGTACAGTCTGAAGTCCAGGAGCCTGATTCCTCCAGCTCCGTTTTCCTTTCTCAAGATTGCTTTTGCTATTCAGGGTCTTTTGTGTTTCCATACAAATTTTGAAATTTTTTGTTCTACTTCTGTGAAAAATACCAGTGGTAGTTTGATAGGGATTGCATTGAATCTGTAGATCGTTTTGAGTAGTATATTCATTTTCACAATGTTGATACTTCCAATCCAAGACATGGTATACCTCTCCATTTATTTGTATCATCTTTAATTTCTTTGATCAGTGTCTTATAATTTTCTGCATACAGGTGTTTTGTCTCCTTATGTAGGTTTATACCTTGGTATTTTATTCTTTTGGTTGCAATGGTAAATAGGAGTGTTTTCTTAATTTCACTTTCAGATTTTTCATCATTAGTGTATATGAATGCTAAAGATTTCTGTGCATTAATTTTGTATCCTGCTACTTTACCAAATTCATTGATTAGCTCTAGTAGTTTTCTGGTAGCTTCTTTAGGATTCTCTATGTATAGTATCGTCATCTGCAAACAGTGACAGCATTACTTCTTTTCCAATTTGGATTCCTTTTATTCCTTTTTCTTCTCTGATTGCTGTGGCTAAAACTTCCAAAACTGTGTTGAATAATAGTGGTGAGAGTGGGCAACCTTGTCTTGTTCCTGATCTTAGTGGAAATGGTTTCAGTTTTTTACCATTGAGGACGATGTTGGCTGTCGGTTTTTCATATATGGCCTTTATTATGTTGAGGAAAGTTCCCTCTATGCTTACTTTCTGCAGGGTTTTTATCATAAATGGGTGTTGAATTTTGTCAAAAGCTTTCTCTGCATCTATTGAGATGATCATATGGTTTTTCTCCTTCAGTTTCTTAATATGGTGTATCACATTGATTGATTTGCGTACATTGAAGAATCCTTGCATTCCTGGGATAAATCCCACTTGATCATGGTGTATGATCCTTTTAATGTGCTGTGGGATTGTTTGCTAGTATTTTGTTGAGGATTTTTGCATCTGTATTCGTCAGTGATATTGGTCTGTAGTTTTCCTCTTGTGACATCTTTGTCTGGTTTTGGTATCAAGGTGATGGTGGCCACATAGAATGAGTTTGGGAGTGTTCCTCCCACTGATATATTTTGGAAGAGTTTGAGAAGGATAGGTGTTAGCTCTTCTCTAAATGCTTGATAGAATTTGCCTGTGAAGCCCTCAGGTCCTGGGCTTTTGTTTGTTGGAAGATTTTTAATCACAGTTTCAATTTCAGTGCCTGTGATTGGTCTGTTCATATTTTCTATTGCTTCCTGGTACAGTCTAGGAAGGTTGTGAATTTCTAAGAATTTGTCCATTTCTTCCAGGTTGTCCATTTTATTGGCATAGAGTTGCTTGTAGTAATCTCTCATGATCCTTTGTATTTCTGCAGTATCAGGTGTTACTTCCACTTTTTCATTCGAATTCTATTGGCTTGAGTCTTCTCCCTTTTTTTCTTGATGAGTCTGGCCAATGGTTTAGCAATTTTATCTTCTCAAAGAACCAGCTTTTAGTTTTATTGAGTTTTGCTATTGTTTCCTTCATTTCTTTTTCATTTATTTCTGATTTGATCATTATGATTTCTTTCCTTCTGCTAACTTTGGGGGTTTTTTGTTCTTCTTTCTCTAAGTGCTTTAGCTGTAAAGTTACATTGTTTATTTGAGATGTTTCTTGTTTCTTCAGGTAGGATTTTATTGCTATAATCTTTCCTCTTAGAACTGCTTTTGTTGCATCCCCTAGGTTTTGGGTCACCATGTTTTCATTGGCATTTGTTTCTAGGTATTTTTTGATTTCCTCTTGGATTTCTTCACTGATCTCTTGGTTATTAAGTGCTGTATGGTCTAGCCTCCATATGTTTCTATATTTTACAGATTTTCTCCTGTAATTGATATCTAGTCTCATAGTGTTGGGGTCAGAAAAGACACTTGATATGATTTCAATTTTCTTAAATTTACCAAGGCTTCATTTGTCACTCAAGATATGATCTATCCTGGAGAATGTTCCATGAGCACTTGAGAAAAATGTGTATTCTTTTGTTTTTGGATGGAATGTCCTATAAATATCAATTAAGTCCATCTTGTTTAATGTATCATTTAAAGCTTGTGTTTCCTTATTTATTTTCATTTTGGATGATCTGTCCATTGGTGAAAGTGGGGTGTTAAATTCCCCTACTCTGATTGTGTTACTGTCGATTTCCCTCTTTATGGCTGTTAGTATTTGCCTTATATATTGAGGTACTCCTATGTTGGGTGCATATTTACAATTGTTATATCTTCTTCTTGGATTGATCCCTTGATCATTATGGAGTGTCCTTCTTTGTCTCTTGTAATAGTCTTTTTTTTAACGTCTATTTTGTCTCATATGTGAATTGCTACTCCAGCATTCTTTTGATTTCCATTTGCATGGAATATCTTTTTCCATCCCCTCACTTTCAGGCTGTATGTGTCCCTAGGTCTGAAGTGTGTCTCTTGTAGACAGCATATATATGGGTCTTGTTTTTGTAGCCATTCAGCCAGTCTGTGTCTTTTGGTGGGAGCATTTAATCCATTTACATTTAAGGTAATTATCGATATGTATGCTCCTATTACCATTTTCTTAACTGTTTTGGGATTGTTTTTGTAGGTCTTTTCCTTCTCTTGTGTTTCCTGCCTAGAGAAGTTCCTTTAGCATTTGTTGTAAAGCTGGTTTGGTGGTGTTGAATTCTCTTAGGTTTTGCTTCTCTGTAAAGGTTTTAATTTTTCCATCAAAGCTGAATGAGATCCTTGCTGGATAGAGTAATCTTGGTTGCAGGTTTTTCCCTTTCAGCACTTTAAATATGTCCTGCCACTCCCTTCTGGCTTGTAGAGTTTCTGCTGAAAGATCAGCTGTTAACCTTATGTGGATTCCCTTGTATGTTATTTGTTGTTTTTCCCTTGCTGCTTTTAATATTTTTTCTTTGTATTTAATTTTTGATCGTTTGATTAATATGTGTCTTGGCGTGTTTCCCCTTGGATTTATCCTGTATGGGACTCTCTCTGCTTCCTGGACTTGATTAACTATTTCCTTTCCCATATTAGGGAAGTTTTCAACTATAATCTCTTCAAATATTTTCTCAGTCCCTTTCTTTTTTCTTCTTCTTCTGGTACCCCTATAATTCGAATGATGGTGTGTTTAATATTGTCCCAGAGGTCTCTGATACTGTCCTCAATTCTTTTCATTCTTTTGTCTTTATTCTGCTCTGCAGTAGTTACTTCCAGTATTTTATCTTCCAGGTCCCTTATCCGTTCTTCTGCCTCAGTTATTCTGCCATTGATCCCTTCTAGAGTATTTTTAATTTAATTTCTTGTGTTGTTCATGATTGTTTGTTTGCTCTTTAGTTCTTCTAGTTCCTTGTTAAACGTTTCTTGTATTTTCTCCATTCTATTTCCAAGGTTTTGGGTCATCTTTACTATCATTATTCTGAATTCTTTTTCAGGTAGACTGCCTATTTCCTCTTCATTTGTTAGGTCGGGTTGGCTTTTACCTTGCTCCTTCATCTGCTGTGTGTTTCTTTGTCTTCTCATTTTACTTAACTTACTGTGTTTGGTGTCTCCTTTTTGCAGGCTGCAGGTTTGTAGTTCCCATTGTTTTTTCTGTCTGTCCCCAGTGGCTAAGGTTGGCTCAGTGGGTTGTGTAGGTTTCCTGGTGGAGGGGACTAGTTCCTGTGTTCTGGTGGATGAGGCTGGATCTTGTCTTTCTGGTGGGCAGCACCGTGTCTGGTGGTTTGTTTTGGGGTGTCTGTGAACTTATTATCATTTTAGGCAGCCTCTCTGCTAATGGGTGGCATTTTGTTCCTGTATTGCTAGTTGTTTGGCATAGGGTGTGCAGCATTGGAACTTGCTTGTCGTTGAGTGGAGCTGGGTCTTGGCATTGAGATGGAGATCTCTGGGAGATTTTTGCCATTTGGTATTATGTGCAGCTGGAAGGTCTCTGTTGGACCAATGTCCTGAACTTGGCTCTCCCACCTCAGAGGACAGTCCTGATGCCTGGCTGGAGCACCAAGAGCCTGTCATCCACACGGGTCAGAATAAAATGGAGAAAAAAGGAAAGAATGAAAGGAAAAGATAAAATAAAATAAAAAATTATAATAAATAATATAAAATAAAATAAAAACAAAAAATAATTTTTTTAAAAAAATTTAAGTAATTAAAAAAAAGAAAAAAAGAGAGAACAACCAAAAAACCAGTCCACCAATGATAACAAGTGCTGCAAATTATGCTAAAAAAAAAAACAAAAACAAAAAACAAAAAAAAACGGACAGATAGAACCCTAGGACAAATGGTAAAAGCAGAGCTATATAGACAAAGTCACACACATAAGCATATGCATACAGACTCACAAAAAGAGAAAAAGGGAAAAAAAATATATATATATATCATTGCTCCCAAACTCCACCTCCTCAGTTTGGGATGATTCATTGTCTATTCAGGTATTCCACAGATGCAGGGTACATCAGTTGACTGGAGATTTAATCCGCTGCTCCTGAGGCTGCTGGGAGAGATTTCCTTTTCCCCTCTTTGTTCCCACAGCTCCTGGGATTCAGCTCTGGATTTGGCCCCGCCTCTGCGTGTAGGTCACCTGAGGGTGTCTGTTCTTTGCTCAGACAGGACGGGGTTAAAGGAGCCGCTGGCTCACTCAGGCCACGGGGGGGGAGGGGTACTGTTGCGGGGCGAGCCTGCGTGGCAGAGGCCAGTGTGATGCTGCACCAGCCAGAGGCATGCTGTGCGTTCTCCAGGGGAAGTTGTCCCTGGATCACGGGACCCTGGCAGTGGCGGGCTGCACAGGCTCCCGGGAGGGGAGGTGTGGATAATGACCTCTGCTCGCACACAGGCTTCTTGGTGGCAGCAGCAACAGCCTTAGCATCTCATGCCCGTCTCAGGAGCTCCTTTAAGCGGTGCTCTTAATCCCCTGTCCTCGCACACCAGGAAACAAAGAGGCAAGAAAAAGTCTCTTGCCTCTTCGGCAGCTCCAGACTTTTTCCCGGACTCCCTCCTGGCTAGCCGTGGTGCACTAACCCCTTCAGGCTGTGTTCACGCTGCCAACCCCAGTCCTCTCCCTGGGATCCGACGGAAGCCCGAGCCTAAGCTCCCAGACCCGCCCGCCCCGGCAGGTGAGCAGACAAGGCTCTCGGGCTGCTGAGTTCTGGTTGGCGCCAATCCCTCTTACATGCACTCTTAATGGCTAACCTTGTTTGATGCAGTTTAGGGTGATGCACAAGAAAGTTTAACTAGAAAAAATAATTAATTTAACTGTTCTGTGGCAAATATTAGAGAACCAATCTTTTACCTAATTACAGACCAGTTAGGATAATTTGGGCTACACGTAACATGCAAGCCAATTCATAGTGACCCAAACAAAAAGGATATGTGTTGGCCTGCATAACAGGCAGTCCAGGGTTGAAAAATCTCTCTCTTCTATTATGTCATTAAGGACCTGTTCTCTCAGTCTCTCCATTCTGCCATCAACACCTTAAACCTAAACCAGCTTCCAACCTCCTGGTTTTAATGTGGTCACCAGTACTGATCAAAGCCACATGTTTCCTTGTTCATGACCAGCTCAAGAGAAAGAAAACACCTCTGCCCTAACTGCACAACATAATTGCATTCTATTGGACTAACTGTGCCACTTAGGTTATTACATGCCCATTCCTAAACCAATCACTGTCACCAGGGGAATGCAATGCACTGTCTGGCTTATGCCTGAGTTCCTGACACTTAGAAAAGGAGCGGGATTTTCATGATTGCCCTGGACCTCTCAAGCTTTACTCTTAGATTTAAACAATTTGATAAAGTGCATGGCAGCTACAATAGGTGTTGAGGGATACATAGATGTTTTGAATTTGAACAGCAATCGCGACTCCCCCACTGAATAAAACACCATCCAGCTTAAACTGACTACCATTCATACCCGATATTTACCATCTCAACACTGAGTCAATATCTTTTAATATGTTTTTGCTTAGAAAAGGACTTTCCTTTGAAGGATCTTCTTCTCAATAAAAGGTTGCCGCCTAAGCATATCCTTTTATAATATAGAGACAGATAAAATATACATCCAATTTGATGAATAGACATGAAGAAAATATTTAACTCTCAAAGTAGTACAGATATTTAATTCTACTCTATATATACATCATGTATTTATTTGTGTGCAACTTTTTTCCCAAATATTTAGCTGTTATATTAACTATCCCTTTTAGTTAAACTTTCTTGTGCATCACCGTAAACTGCATCAAACAAGGTTAGTCATTACGAGTGTATTTAAGATAATAAACAACCTACTCTAGGTAAACCTGAGTTTGGAGGGGCATCATTTTGAGGTCCAGCTGGTTCAGACATTTGAACATAATGAGCACTGATCATATTTTTTTAAATTTCCTTTTTATTCATTCATTGCATCAATAATTTCTTCATATAATATTTGCTCATAAATAGTTAACTAAAATTTCTCACCCAAATATCTCTTTATTACACAGTTATGATTACACTTAGAGCAGATTCATAGACTGTTTTTATTTTTCTCAATTATTTTAGGTTTATTTCTTTATGTATATTTAAGAGCAAGAAGATGCTAATGTTTAGCACTTCATGATAGAAAAACAAAAACTATATAGATTTGAGAGAAAGGAGGAAACCTATACTACAAGTTAAATTGCTTCTTTTTTTCTTTGTATTATCAAAGAATCCCCCACTCCCACTTCCTAATCCCCAGCAAGAATCATCTTTAATTTTTTACTTCTTTTTTTCTTTGGGGGAATTTATTTTGTATCTCTAATTTACATGCTTTTACATCGACTTCTTGACTTTTTGTTAATGTTATAGACATTATGCATTTATTTCCCATAATGTTTCAACAGAGGATCAGGCATTTATCATCTCTTTATATTTATTGACTGTAGTATGTGTGGGAGCTTCATAAGCAATGAGGAAATTCTCCACGCTATTCTGCTAAAATCTATATTTATCTCTCATTGGTACTTCACAATGTGAACATTTGGCTTTATCACCATTCAGCATGAGGTACTCTATTAGGTATTTATTTTTAACGGTAACTGAGTAGCCCAATGCTGACTGTGTGATGGTTTGTCTAAGTTCCATGGTCTAGTCGGCTGTGACTCTTATAGAAATTTGTTCAGGGCTATTCAACCATTATGCCTGTCATACCTGGACTTTTTCATTCAGTTGAAGCTCCAAAGCTAAAACAAAGAGGATAATTCATCCCAATTTTAAAAGAGGCATGAGAGAAGCTGTGCTGAACTTGCTAAGTGATAACCTAAAAATAGACACCTTAGCCCATCACCCATACAAGGGTATGTAAGAGGTAGTGAGGAGAATGATTCAAGGATGACAGAGAAAACAGATTTTTGGAGAGAATTTTCAGAGGGCCAGGCAATCTTCCAGTCCTGTGAGGTAGAGACTTCTTTTTACCCATTTCAAAACAAGTAGGAAGGATGTAACCCAACCAGCTGGAGAACTTGATCTCGGGTTTCTAGAGTTCATGGGGTGCTGGAGCTGGTGCCTAATTCTCAGTTGGAGATGTGTTAATGTTAAAAATCCATCAGGAAGTATCTTGACACATGAATGATGGGCGTGGGAAGCACATATGCATTGCCTGTAGGCCACAATGACCCAGTGAGATCCCCAAATAGTGGGACATGAATTGTTTTCAGAAGGATCCAGCAGAAAAGATTGAAATGTTCTGGGAGATAGAAGCTAAATCAGCAGGAAGGAATGACCTTTCTATCCTCTGTGTGGTTATGTTACTGGTAAATACACAGATTCATTTATTGCATTTTGAGTTTGACTTTTAGGGATTCCATTTTCAAATTTAAATTAGTTTTTTAGTTATTGAAATATATAAATAGTTGAAAAGTCAAATTTATGAAACAAAGATTTTCAGTGAAGTCTAGTTGTCATCCGATCTTTTTCTTTTATGGCCTGCTCCTGAATCCAGATAGATAGATTGATAGATAGATAGAGATAATAGATAGATCTATAGATATAAATAGGTTTCTATATATAAACACACATTTATGTTATATATATATATCATATATACACACATAATACACACACATATGCACTTACATGCACACACACATACACACACACAGATTTTATAGCTACATAGTACTCCACTGTGAGGATATACCATAATTTATTCAACCATTTCTGATTGATAGATAGTTTTGTTTTCCCCATTACAAATAGTAGATAATACTCAGAGAGGGAGGGAGATGAGTCTGGGAACTAGGGAAAAAAACAGAATGTGTAAGGCTTTAAAAGCCATAGTAAGAGTTTTGGACTTTATTCTAAGGACATCCACAGCCACTGAAAAGTTTTGAGCAGAGGTCTAACATGCTATGCTGTTTGTTTTGTCTAGGACTGTGTGAACTGAAGAAGAGAGGCCCAGGAAGGTGACTACTGCATGAATTGCAAAGTTCTCTGTTAGGAATATCATTTCTATTAATGAAATATGTCCTTTGCTTACCCTGAAGCCTACAGTTTTAAATAATTTCCTAGGAAAGCAGATTGATATAGCCAACTAGAGTCTGTAAGATACTTAAAAATAGGTTTCCAAGATTAAGATTTTAAGTTTATATTGCCTGGTCCCAGGGCATATATTTATTTAACATTTCAGAGTATATAAAAAATCCCATACAGATTATAAATTAAGGAAATGCAGAGTAATTTCTGTATGTACACAAAGACTGAAATCTGAAATAGCTTTGTGTTCAATGAGAGTCCCGAAGATCATTTAATTTTTCAGAATCTGTAAAGCTTTTCCAAAACCTTGCCATTAGCTCTCCTGTGGTACTACACATTAGAGCTAATAACGCAGTTACAACTTATGTAGTTAAACAGTGACATTGCTTTTTTCCCCTAGAAGTTCTTTTTAGACATATAGTCATCTTCATTGTACAGTTGTATGGATTCACATTGCTGCAGCCAAAGTAAAATTATCAATATAAGTTCTCTGTCTTAGTAAATGCCAGATTTTCTATCAATTAACCAAATACTGAATTTCATTAAAGTTCTAACCTATTTTAAAAGAGTATGTAGTGTTTCCAGGCAAAGACTCATGTTCTTTTTTTCTTTCTTCAAGTGGCTTAAAGAACAAAAGGGTTTTTTTGGTTGCTGTTTCCTTTTGTGCTTTTCTTGTTTGTTTTGGCATCTTTTGCCTTGTGAAATGTGTATAAATTCTCTTTCTCTAAAAACCAAAACAGTTACATTTTAATATTCTAGCTACAAATAATAAATCTTATGGGATTCCGGGTAGATGAAGTAAACCTTTATACTACAGAGGAGGAGAAGGAGAAGGAGGGCGAAGAAGAGGAGGAGGAGGAGGAGGAAGAGGAAGAAGACGAAGGAGAAGAAGGAAAAGGAGAAGGAGGAAAAGGAGAATATGTGGCCACCATATTCATGGGTGGCCTTGAAAGATAGTTTGGATGAAAATCTTCTCAACCAGAAGATCAACAAGGAGTGTACCTGCTCGTCTAGTTTGTGTGAGAAGTGGCCAAAAGTGAGACTACGTATAGACTCCTAGGCAGTAGCAAAACAGATGAACTTCTGGTCAGGACATTGGAAAGGACCAAAAGTTCAGAAATAAGAAGGTATGGGGTAGAGGTATATGTCTGGACATATGGAATGGACAGAAAGTATAAATACTTTGTAGCAATTTTAATGCCCATCAAAAAACATGCACCATGGAAAAGGTCCTGGATAACTAAGTACACAAAATTACTTGACCAATGGATATTAGCTAATCTCATTATCAGCAACTTCAGACTTAGCATAAAGGGTATATTAAAGGAATGGTCACAGTGGCAGAGATGGAGGCTATGGATGGCTCAAGCACATGGACTCCCACTTACCAAGCCCTATGTAGCTACTTCTGCTTCTGAACATGTAACTTGTTCAGTAACAGAGACCAACTCTGTGCATCTGATTGTTGAAAACAAGTCTGCATGTGTTTCTCATACGTTTGAAGGCTTTACCAGCAGAGGCACTGGCCACTTTTATTCAGGACTATCTTTTCAAGGATGTTTGTAGTGAATAGACTTGGAAGACAGAGGTCATGGCTTCCCCTGGAGTTAAGGGGCAGGTTTGTTTACTATCCACTACTATAGTGATAAGACCTCCTTCTGGGGAAAAGATACAAACCTACTTCCCATTATAAAATATCTGGGTTCCCTAAGGTTGGGGTTCCTGTCCTGTCCAACTCACTGCATGTGTATTCCTCTTCACAAACTCCTTTTGGGAAATGGGGCTGGAGCAAAGATGATGATACTCTCACTACTGCTGTTGCTGTACATAATAAACGGCCTGTTTTCTCTGATTCAAGAGTCTCATGTCTTCTGGCAAAATCTATGAAACTATGGCAGGCTAATGTAGTTTGTAAATAGAGTAAAATCTCAGCTCTTTCACAGTTCTTGACAACAATATGTCACTATTACTTGGGAAGACCAATGGACCAGTTGGAACATGTTGACTACATTGACCCCTTCCATTCTAGAAAGGCCAAGAGTCTTTCCCTCTTAGAGGAATAGATGCCTATTCTGGGTATAGATTTGCCATTGTTACCTGCTTAGTTTCAGTGAGCACCAATATTTCAGGGTTTATGGATTTCATATGGCATAGCATCAGATCAGGTAATCTACTTTGTGGTGAAAGAGGTATGAGAGTGGGCCCATGACTGTAGAATCCAATAATTATATCACATACCAAACCATCCAGAAGCAGCCAACCTCACAGAATGTTGGAACAGCTTTAAAGGCTCAGTTTCAGCACCAGTTCAGAGGCAATTCTCTGAAAGTATGGAATGCCACACTTTGGTATGTATTAAATTAGAGGCCTCAATATGGCGTTGTGTCCCCAATAGAAAAATACAAAGATTTGAGGACCAGAATGTAGAAGTAAGAGTGACCATATATAGCATCTCTCCCAAAGACCCAATGGGGATTTTGTGCTTCCCATCCTACAGCTCTGGGCTGTGCAGAAATGGAGCTCCTGAAAGCCAAAAGGATTATACTATTATCAAGGTCATCAATAAAAATTTCATTATATTATAAGCTACCGCTGCCACCAAGGCACCTTGTCCACCAGGACTCCTTGTGTCCAGAGACCAGCCAGCAGACAAAAATAGAAATCACCATGCTAACAAGGGTAACTGATTTCTGAGTGGCAGGAACTGGTGAGGCTGCTTTTACACAATGGGGGCAAGAAGGAACACATGTGGAACCCAACTTATCCACTTGGGTACCTCCTAGTACTCCATTGCTCCACTGAACAGATATATGCAGCAACTCAGGCCTGATAAGGGCATGATCATCAAGCATTCAGACCCTCAGGACACCACCAAGTAAGTAATCAAGATATGCTGAGGTGATAGCTGAGGGCTTTAGAATGGATCTTACAGGTGGAAAAAGATGAGAACCAATGAGATCAACCAGAGTGACCAAGGCTGTAGTTCACCCTATAAATTTCTCTCTTTTAAGTTTCTCCTCAGGAAGACAGATCCATGGGAACCATGGAGGAGCTCCTCCCCAAATAAGTGTGGAGAAGTAAATCTGTGTAGAGCAAGTGCTAAACTGTGCCAGCCATGAAAATGGACCATTCAAATACCTTGCTGAATGAAGTGTAATTGATTGGTGGCCCAAGCTGTTACATTAGGAACCCACCAACATGACTGTGCTGAGGCCAGACTTCCCACATCCTGCTTCTAGCCAAAGACTGAACACACAAGGAATTCCTCTGATGGGAAACTTTGGCTCAAAACTTCCCATTGCCTTAGCTGAAATTTTCTTCAAACTGCAGTGCAAGACCCTCCTTCCTTCCTTCTCTCCTTCACAGAAGTCAGAACTACATTAGAGTCAGAAGGCTTTCCCCACCTTCTCCAGCCACTTTTCATTTGTCCCTCACAGATGTCTTCTTCAGTATAGTTCTTGCACATCTAACCCTATCTTGCCTTCTGCCCTTAGAGGACCCAAACTAACACAGAGGCATCATTAATAAGTACATCCAGGATAAAAGACTTTATATTAAGTAAGCCACTACCAATAGTGTCAACAGTGACCTCCATTAGCTTTCCTGGATGTAATCATCAGGAATTCTGTGAATATGTGTCAGAAATAGAAGCTGAGTACTCTACCTTACAGCAATTCTATAACTCAAAAGTGACACTGTATTGCAATTTTCTTGAGGTCAGAGCCAAGATTAAACTTTCTGTGATCAAGAAGAACTGTCCTCAAACACTCTTTTTGAATGTTGAATGAATTTGGAGATTACCATTTGTGGTAGACTTGATAACATTTCTTAATTAATTTGACCTAAAATTACAAGGCAAAACTATAAGTACTGATATCAGTACTTATATGCAAAACTTACACTGAAGGAGTGTCATTTGGATGACAACTAATATTGTTTGAATCATAAGTAAGGTCAAGCTGCTTTATACACCGCCTAGGTTGTCAAAAGTTAAGATAAAAAGAAATACCTCCACTACCACACAATTTTGAAGGAGATATACTTTTCAAGCTCAACCTAAGTTCTAATAGTTCCAGGTTCAAAAGAAATTTCCATGTTTCAAAATTCATTTAACTACATAAGTGAGGAGCTTCCACCTAACCTACAACTGAAAAGGAATAATCTGAAATATAATGACATACTAAAAGGCAAATATCTAGAGAAGAATCTAACGGAATTCTATAAGTGCCTTTCGTGTGCTCAAGGATTAATATCAGTATTTGGCAGAATTTAGCTCTATGAAAAGACATTTTCAAAGATAAAATAATAAAATCTCATTACTGATCAGCATTGTGATGAATACTTGCAATTGATTTTGATGATGGGAAACACTGACTTGGAACCCAATTAGTGAATATTATTCCTAAAGGAGAATTCCACTTTTCTGATTAATATGCTTATATTACCAAAAATTGTCTTCAATTATTATGTTTTGAATGTCATCAATAAGATTTGTGGAATCCTGATTTCTCACTTGTTATTTAATGTCCTCTATAATAGTCTCAATTTTGCCTCTTGGCCCACAAAGCCTAAAGTATTTATTATCTGATCCTTTCCAGTGTAGGTTATGAGTATGAAAGGTTCAAAAACAGAAACCATATGCAAAGCCTTGATTGTTTGTCCTTGCATTTGATATTAATTAAATATACTCTATTTTCCAGAGTGCTATTTGAGAACAATTCTATGATGCCTTCAAATACAAACATGTTTGCAGCAAAGCAGATATGTGAGGGGAAAATGTCTATGAGGAGTTTTGAATGGTGCCATTTAGATTTTCACAACCCAGTTTCCTTAATTTTATACTGCCTGAAGTCATCATTTGTGGCTTGACATAAGACAAAATTATTTGAAATTGTTCAACATGCTCCAATATAGTAGTAGTCTTAATGATATTAGATGTGCTATTAATCTAATTTGTAAATTATACTGGTGCCTAAAATGTTTTAGCTGTATTTAAGATGTTTCAAAATACAAGAATATACCAATAACAGTGATCTAGGGTAAAATATATGACTATGCAGAAATTATATGTTTGGGCAGTGCAGGAAGCTATTTACAGATTCTACCTGCCTTGCTCCGTGGTCATCCCCTGTGGCATACCCAGATATTTTCACAAGCTGGAAAGAAAAACACTGGGAGTGAGATAAATATGCAGTTTATACTCAACATAAAATGTAATAAAAATATTAAATGTACTTGTGCTCACATTAATAATCTTTCAAATTCAATGTTAAAACTATAGTGCCACGAATAATGTTTTTTAAAAATATGCACACCCAAAATAAAGCTTTACATGAAAAATAATGAATATTAGTTATATTACTCTTCAGAATGGAATTTCAAGAGTGTTATTAAAATTATAAAACAAATTAGACCCAGTTTGTTAATGCTTTTTTAAAAAAACTATTTTAGAAGATAAATGCTTTGTTAGAATTCATTCATCTCAAACTTATTCCTTCTGCATGCTAATTAATAGAACAGGATCATGGTTTTGTTAATTAAAATATGATACCTCAGGGAATTGAAATTAATTTTGAAGTCCTAATAGATACTCTCATATCAATAAATCTCCCAGATGTTTTGTTAGCATTATATGAAAGTGGATAAAGGCATTCTTAGCTTGACTTTGGAGAAAGTGAGAAGGAATTATCCATTTTAGGCTAATCACAATGCATGAGGTAGATGAATGTAGTTTTTCATTAAGACTAATCTCCATGGATATGTTAGAAATTTCAGAATAAGCTTTCAAACACTATATATCTAAGTCTTTTGTTCAAATGCGATCCAGTTTAATAGTTACTGAAAGCTGTAACCATCTGGCAGATGTTTTCTGGCCTATGTGAAATGAGTTGAGGGGCTCATTTCTGTTTCCAATGAACACATGTCCAGGTCACCAGAAATACCACCACAATTTGCACCCTAATTAGCAATCTCAAGCATGTTGTGGGCTGCATCGTAATGGAACATGGGCTACTCTCCAAATTTGGAAATGAATCTATTCAGATACAAATAGAAATGCCCTTGTAGGGTCAGCATCAAGAGAGCTGGCATTTCTGTGTAGTGTAAATTTCAAAAACAAAAGATTGGGGTTTTTTTCTGGCTTTAGGTATTCATTTGACATTTTCTCTGAAAAATGCTTCCTTTTCACTAGCAATTTTTTGATATAATACAGAGTAAAGCATATGTCATTATGGTTCTTAACATTCTGAGGAAAACAGACCCTTCGGAGAATCTGATAAAAGCTACAAGAGCTTACCCCGTAAAATTAATTGATGGATATATACCAACATTTATATACAATGTCAAAGACTTTACAGAATAACGTTATCCTAAGATAAGGAAAAGATCTTAGAAACTATGATCAAGATTTTCACTGTGATGTGTAGACTAAATTCAGTAAAGAAGTTTCTTCATTACAATAATAGGCCCAATAAAAATACATGGTAAGAATTTTTAAATAAAAAGATTCAATACAGTTGTCACTTCTTTCATATTCTAGTTGGAATGGTACCCCCCACATTCCAACATTTTCTTAGGTTGGTAGTTCTCTAATGTCTGAGCCTATATTTCTATAAATATATCTATTTGGTCCTATAGGCTATACATTAAGCACAAGTCACTGTATTTTACATGAGGCCTTCCATTTTGTTTATAACTATCAAATACCTGCTCTAAAAGATTAAATGGAATGTCCTTGACCTGTGAGAAGAATAATTACACAAGTATGAAAATGAAATTCAGGAGAGAAAACAAGAATTTTCTTTGTACATCAAATTTATATAATATTAAGGTGGGTATACTCCGCTTGAAAAAATCTGTTCGTTTAAGTCAACTAATCTATATTGAGTTAGAAAGAGACATAAACAGGATAGAAGGGGTTGCTGTCCTTTTGACACAATGAGTGAGAGATGAACATGTGGAAACAAGCAGCTCTAGCACAGCATGGGATAAGCCATGGTGGGGAGGAACAAGATGGCACAGTAGTCCTTAAGAGGTAAACCTGGGTGATGCTCAGTGTCTCTGGGCCTAGAGCTCCTGGAGGGCCACATGTGTGTTTTATTTGATTCTAATTCTTATGTCCAGCATGATGACTGGCCAACAGAAAGTCACGTAATAGAGATTTTGTGTTGAAAATTCAATTTGTCATGGAGTTGATGATGGTGGTGGTGGTGTGTATGTACAACTTATAAAACCTCAGAGCTTTTTGAATAATCAATATGTATAATTATTTATACATGTTTTACAAAATGTGTTATACAAATCGAAAGATCAGAAGAGAGGTATGGACTAATATTATGAATTTGAGAGTTGATAGAAATTACAGTGCACATGTGGATCAGATTGTTCAGGGAGAGAGTATAGAATGAAAAAATAAAATAAAGGACCAAGGATGCAGCATAGGTAACATCAAAATTAAAAGTTAGGTAAATGCAAGAAGGTCCTCAGAGTCATAAAAGCAAAACCAGGAAGAAATATCAAATAAGTCAAAGAAGGAAAGTGTTTTGAAACAAGCAAAAGCCAGATTGTGCTTGTCTAGGTAGAGAATGGCGGGTAGTGGGTGGGGAGAGGAAGTTGAGAAGGCAAATAATGATGTATATTTCAGGAAGCTTCTATTCAAACAAAGGAGACAAAGACTCTGGCATTGCAACTGACACAGACACCAATGAGAGAAATAGTGCTCCAGATTTTCCTTCATGTGGCACGTAGATTCCTGCCCAAAGGATTTCACACAGATTTAAGAACTCTCCGCTAGGAAGGGGAGGTCAAATAAACATTACAGTGAATTATGAGAAATGGTTTCTGGGATCACCTTTCCTCTAGGTTTATCTGTCCAAATTACTTGTAAAATGTGCCTGAAGGTAAGGAAATGAAGCACCTGAGACCTGGAGACTTTTTGCAACTCTGTAGCACTATCATTCATTTTTTTGTTTGTTTGTTTTTGTTTTTGGTACGCGGGCCTCTCACTGTTGTGGCCTCTCCCACTGCGGAGCACAGGCTCCGGACGCGCAGGCTCAGCGGCCATGGCTCATGGGCCCAGCCACTCTGCGGCATGTGGGATCTTCCCAGACCGGGGCACGAACCCGTATCGCCTGCATCGGCAGGCGGACCCTCAACCACTGCGCCACCAGGGAAACCCCATTTTTTTTAACTTTAATTAGCCTTCTGAGGAGCAACTTAGAAAGGCCAGTGTACCATTTCTCAGATAATTCCTGGTTATAAAGAATATAAAATATGAGGGGAAAAATTAAACACAGATGACACAGAAGCCCTTAACTCGATTTCCTTATCTACAAATACTTGCAGCCAAATACTACTACAATGTTCACTTTCCTTCCTTGCCATTGTTTTGTTTATTTCTACTTCACTTAAATAATTGGTTTTGTTCTGTGACTTCTCTTGTACAGTAATGCATGCAAATATAAATGAATTAAATCAGCCAAAGAATAAAATTATATGATAACGTGTGATTCCTTCCCCCTCCGTTTTTTGCTAAATAGAACAATTTTTAAAACTGAAAACTCTCCAAGTTAGCTTTTCCCCTTCGTTTACTTTAAACTAATAGAGGGTCTAATCCTATCCTTTCCTCTGGCACACTAACCAGGGACAAGGTGGGCCTCTGTGAGATCCCCTATGGTCTCCTACTTTGTAATCTCATTTTAGTTACAAACTCAAGAAAATGCCGTTTTGGAAATCCTGCCATTTGGGAAAACATGAATGGAACTTGAGAGCAGAGCATTACGCTAAGTGAAATAAGTCAGACAGAGGAAGGGAAATTCTGTATGATATCACTTGGATGTGGAACCTGAAAAACCTGAATTCATAAAAACAGAAAGTATCATGGTGGTTACCAAGGGATGGAGGTAGGGTGAGGGGGAGAACTGGGGAGATGCTGTTTAAGTGTACAAACTTGGAAATAGTAGATAAATAAGTCTTGGAGAGCTAATGTACCGTATAATGATTATAGTTAATAATACTGTATTATAATCTTCAAAGTTGCTAAGAAACTAGATCTTAGTTGTCCCCACTGCAAAAATAGAAATGATATTTGTGTGACATGAAAAAGGTATTAGCTAAGGCTTTGGTGGTAATCAGACTGCAATATACACACATATCAAATCATCATTTTATATACCTTAAACTTGCACAAAGTTTTATGTCAATTATATTACAATTTTAAAACATTTAATAAAGATGATTATTTGAGGAAATAAAAGTGTTTGGAATTCTTTTTCCCTCACTCTTTCTTTAAGCTCTTGGTGACAGGGTGACTTAAGGCTTTCTGTGTAACTGGATAGGCAGAGTTCACACTTCCACCTACCCGGGCAAAATTACAGATTGCTTCTAGACCCAGCAGAGGCATAAAAAGGCAATATTCATACAATAACTGGACAGGTTCTGGTTGCTTATTAATTCAGTAAATACCGTTCTCTTGATAAATGTAACAGGGTGATCACAGAGACCCAAAAGAATCGACAAATGCCAGCTCTTAAGAAGGAGCATGAAACGAATCTTTAGTCTGGGAGGTCGGTCACGTTGTACTCTTTCTCACTTTCACTTTCCTAAAGAACTGTTTGTATCTGATCACATGTTTGTTTAATGAAGTGTCTGGCTTTAAACGAGTTAGTGAACCTTTGTTTGCAGAGCAAAATAGGCAATGCTGGTTATTATGTGAATAGTAAGCTGATCGTTGCTTCATTTCTCCTTAATTGTAATATCGTTTGAAAGCTTTATGCCACTAATATATTAGAAGTGATTTTGAGAGAATATTAAGATAATTAATATTAAGAAAATTTTGAAAGCAGATCAAATCAAAGCTGCTCTGTTTGAAAGGAGAGAAGAGGAGTCCAAAGTCTCTCTGCCCAGCCTCACATACACCCCTGGCTGCACTCTGCATCCCACACCCTGCCCCTCACACTCAGAAGCCCCTGAGGCCCGTTCTTGGAAGTGAGGATTTCCCCAGACACAGTCAGAAATTCATTGATCTAGTCTATTACCTTCTCACATTCCTTTCCTCTCCTAACTTTGTTTACCTTATGACTCATAATCACCTTCAACTGTAGAGCAATCAAAGAACATTCCTGGAACCGAGTTTTGTAAAACACATACACAGCACTTGTAAAACAGAGAGAAAATTACTTGCCTTATCAATTTACTGTGATTAACTAAATTAAATTAAATATATTTAATTTCTCTCATAGCATCTGATACAAAGATGATAAGGGTGTAAAAATTAATAAACAAAAACCTCCGTTAAACAGCGGGGCAGCTCTCACGCTCTTCCATGATAGCAGAGCCCAGCAGGAAGAAGAAAGACTCCCTCTTCTTGTCTGGCAAGAAGCTCAGTCAGGGAGAGACAGTCACAAATCAGAGCATGAAAAGCCATGGACTCTTTGTTTACTGTAGCCCTCCCAACTTCCTTTTCCCTCTATAAAAGAGCTGTCCTCTCCATTCATGCTAGGGACTTACTTCCACATGGCTCACCATAGTTGCAGACCCCAAACTGCAATTCTTTGCTGATCCTGAATAAACTCTTTTTCTGCTGGAAAAATAAGTGACAGTCTATTTGTTTTAGGTTAACAAGACCATGTGAATTTCCTTCCTTCCCCTTACCTCCTTCAAGGATTCCCTTTTTCAAGTGAACCAAGGACCCTAGTGATGCACCAGATTTTTTAAAATAAGAAATTTTATTGAATGTCATGATTTCTGCAGTGAAAATCATTTTCTCTGTGTGTTTCTCCAAACAGGGGAATAAGTATTCTAAATAAGGGCTATAGATAATGGAATTCAAAGGAATTCTCTGGTGGTGGACCTGAAGCATCTTGAGGGGGACAGCTCCCACCTGTTGAATTCCATCAGCGTGTCCTTAGTGATGCAATGAAATTTAAATTCATAGTAGCTCCCTTTTAGGGGTTAGTGTTGCATTATTAACAAAAGATACCAATACTGGCATCTTTTTACTCAAACAGAAGGCAGCAACCCATGGCTTAGCAGGTGGCACAGTGCACAGTGTTGCCATATCTAATGAAGGCCATACATATTATAGATATGGCAGATTTGTATATTGATTACAACAATTTTTCTGACAGATGAGAGTAAAATCCCAGTTCTAACAAAATCACAAAAGGATCTCAAGGTAGGGGTTTCATGGCAGGTATTTCCCTTTTGTCCCTAAAAATCCATTCTCTATCCATCTCCACCTATCCCTACCTTGCTCTCTACTCAGAAAAACTTATTTTTTTGTTCTACAAAATAGAACCCCCTGTCTTCTTGTTGGAGTTTAGCCAGAGATGAGCCGGGAGATGGAAGGTCAAGGGAGGGAGAAGTCAGAGTAGCTATTTTCCTTTTACATACCTCTCATGTCAGCCAACCCCACCCACCTTTGTCTTTCTGGGTTCTTGTTGTAAGTCACACACTTGTCCCTTTGGGGCTGACTAGTAGACCGAGGGGTATTCGTCCTAGGTCACCACACCTACAAATTTAGAAATAATGGCTTTGTAAATAAATAAATATTTCTGACCTTGTTCTATTTTGAAGGTGCTTCTGTTTCCTCTTGGTACCCTGACCGCTGGGGTCCCTTCCTCATTCATATACAAGCAGTGCATGTGTTGGCCCTTCTTTGTGCTCATGCTCCAAATTCAGGGCCTCGGGCCCACTGATACATGCCTCTGTACTTTCTCCCTAAGAGAAAAAAAGGAAATAAAGGGAAAATCTCAAAAGAAGAGAAATGTTTATGGGGAAAAGGACCTTCCTAGAGAATCTAGGGCATGCGCTTATGTTCAAATTCAATTTGGAGAGATAAAAAAATTGGTACACATTCCTTTTTACTGTGAAAAACACCATTCCAAAATTCAGAACAACAAAAATCTCGATTTGTTATTTATTTATAATGCTTAGTGCTTAAAACATAAATGTCAAACCATATAAAAGTTTTAGAATATGAGTCTTATAAACTAACTTCCAACTCCTGGTTCCATTTTCTTTTTAATAATTTACATTTTTTCAAGATGGATATCAGAAGATATGCTTAAAATATTCTAAAAACATTCAAAAATCTAAATATTAATATATGAAAATATTTATAAAATTATTCTAAAATATGCTTATGATTTAGCTTCCTGATTTATACATTTAAATAGTACCTCTTGAGTCAACAATATTAGATTAGCTATTTAATAAAATCACACTTGCTTTCACCAAACATTATATGGATAAATGTATACAATTGCTTTTATGTTTTCAAGGTTTCTAAAATTTACCTTCTGTTATTTATCTATAACCCTGTCCTCTGTGTTTTATCCATAGGTTGATTATACAAACTGACCAATAATAGCAATTATCATATGGCATACAATACTGCAGAATCAAGTTATATGGGGGAAAAATGGATACAAGTAACCTTTAGCTGCTAAATATATGCCAAATGGAAAATATTCTCAGCATCAAGGTCAAATTAATTTTCTTTTCAGATACTCAATGAATTGCTCAAAACATTGTCACGTGACTGTGCTTGTTCCTCCATCTTGAACCATATATTCAGTTAGATACAATTTTAAATGAGAATTAAAAATAATCATACTCAAATCCATAAATTATGTACAAATACAGTATTATTTATGTTCAACTTTCAATAGATTTATTAATCCTAAGAAAAATTGTTAATGAGAGTGAAATCATAGCTTCAGGAAGGTTACCTTGGTAACAGTTTGGCTTGGTTTCCATGGTTACAAAGAGTACAGCTGAGAGGCTCAAAGAATCACAATTTCTTTTGATTGGTAGAGTCTCAAAAATGGTGATTTGGAAAGTGACAGGGGATTAAAAAAAAAAAAGAAAAAGGTTTCCCTCATGAGGAAAGAGACATTAAGTGTAATAATAGCACACTGATGCTCAGACACAAGACAGGCCTTTGAAATTTAATGAAATCTCCCTTTGCCTCTTCATAAAAAAATTGGACAGACTATCTCAATTTATAACAGCATGAATCTGCAAACCCAAATTCCTGCTCCTGATTAACTGGTCAAAATATGTTAGATGGTTTATGAAGAACTTTTGAGAAATTAGTTTAAAAATTTACTAATTGACTTAAAATGTAAATGATTCAAAAGACTAAAATAAATATTTTTGATTTCTCTTTATTGTTTTCTGGGTTTGAGTAGGAAAAAATTATATGGTGTAATAGAAGTATAGTGAGTGATAAGGGCATTAAGAAATCAGAGTCAGGGATATCTCTGTAGCTAGTTGCATGTACTTAGGCAAATCATTTTATTTGCAATTATCAGTACTTACTATCAAAAATAGAACAGAAACTGAAAACTATCTAAGCTACTTGTTGGAAAATACTATAATACATGATTTTAAGATCTCTTTCTGTGCCTTCAGTCCTTTGATTTTAAAATATTTCCTCCCAATTGAAAAGCACACTGAAGAGATGTGTGGGCAGGCTAGGAAAAATGTGGACAAAAGCTCTAGACACTTAGCCCCTCCCTACTGTGTCAGAGCCTCATAAGAAGAAGAAAAAATGTCTAAGACTCTTCATTTAGATTTTCCCAGCAGGAAGGATGTTTAAAGGAAAGACAGAATGAACAATCTTTCCCAGAGTTAATTGTCTCCAGCCAGAAGGCAAAGCAGTCAAAGACAAAGAACTTAAAAAGCAAGGCAGATCCATTGAGAGAGGAATGAGGCCCATAGAAATGGATGCACTAAAGGCCATGCGTCTAGACACCTTGACTGTGGTTTCCTAGTCCCCTTTACCAGGCAATGCCCCAACCCCTCAAACTCTAACCCCCCAGTTTATAGACTAGTCATTCTGGAAATTCTGTGGGCAAAAGCAACAGTTTCCAATTGTGTTTCTGTTCCCCTGCTTGGTGAGAATTTGGAAATGGCAGCTGGAAGAAGTGACAAAAGAACCACCCAGCCAAATCTTGCCAGAAGCAGAGGAGGGCTCCAGGATCCCACTTGACTTTGGATACAAGGGTATCCACCATGAAACAGAAACAGGATACACAGCCAACTTAGGGCACTGAAATGGATACAAAATCTTTCACAAAAATGGAAAAAGGAGTACAGAGATCAAATCTTGCAAATAAGATAACACAGAGTCCAGGTTGAATTCTACTCTTGATTTTCATGGTCTTGGGCTACATAATAGTAATAGATTGTGAAAAAACAAGATGTTAAACTGGAGCTCTGTGAATTTTATATCAGGTCAGAAAAGAAAATCATGGGGGATTTATCCACACTACCTCAAATAGATGAGAAGATCTTGGCAGACCTGGATGAAAGACAAAAGCATTTTAATACTGCAAAGATGCTATTGGAAGGAAAAAGGAAGGAAAGAATGAGAGAAGAGAGAGAATGAAAGAAAGGGAAGAAGGAAAAAAGAATTTGGCTGAAAGGGAAGTCGGATGAAATGATGGCATACAAAAGTGAAGTAAAAAATTAACTCCCAAAGGAAAAATTATCTAAGAAAATAAATACAAACTTCTTACTGTTCCTTGACCAAAAATAATATAAAGAAAACACAAACCCAAAGTATCAAAATACTAAGTTTACAATGGTAAAATAGCTGAATAAAATGCAAATGCAGAACTAAGGACCAAATTGAAGGGCAAAAACAGCATTACAGAACTAAGAAATAATCTGAAAATAACAGGTACTTCCAGTAACTAGATTATACTAGATAATATAGGTAAAATGCATAACATAAAAGATAATATAGGTGGGCCTCCCTGGTGGCGCAGTGGTTGAGAGTCCGCCTGCCGATGCAGGGGATACGGGTTCGTGCCCCGATCTGGGAGGATCCCATGTGCCGCGGAGCGGCTGGGCCCGTGAGCCATGGCCGCTGGGCCTGCGCATCCGGAGCCTGTGCTCCGCAACGGGAGAGGCCACAACAGTGAGAGGCCCGCATACCGCAAAAAGAAAAAAAAAAAAAAAAAAGATAATATAGGAAACTCTTGAGATAATAATGTGAATGCAGATGAACAAAGTTATGAAAGCAATTAGAAAAAAAAATAGTAGATACAGAGCAGGTAATAACAATGGAACCTAGGATAACCCTTGAAGTAGAGAGCACAACTAATGGAACAGAGAAAAATACTTTTAAAATAAAAATTTTCTTATATAAAAGAATAAATGGATGCATGGATCAAAAGATTATGTGTTTCTTTTTCTTTCTTTCTTTTTCCTTTTCTTTTCTTTTTTTTTTTGACCACACCACGTGGCTTGCGGGATCTTAGTTCCCCCACCCGGGCCCTCAGCAGTGAAAGCGTGGAGTCCTAACCACTGGACTGCCAGGGAATTCCCAAGATTATGTGTTTCTAAAAGAAGTGGTGGCACAGTGGTTAAGAATCCACCTGCTAATGCAGGGGACACGGGTTCAATCCCTGGTCCAGGAAGATCCCACATGCCGCGGAGCAACTAAGCCCGCACGCCACAACTACTGAAGCCCATGTGCCTAGAGCCCATGCTCTGCAACAAGAGAAGTCACCGAAATGAGGGAAGCCCCTGCTTGCTGCAACTAGAAAAAAAAAAGTACTAAAAAAAAAGTGTTACAATACAATTAACTTCTAACATGGTAGTCAAATTCTTGAACTTCAAGGCTAAAGAAAGTATTCTTCATTCATCTAGGTAAGGAAAGCAAGTCACTTATAAAGGGGGAAATGTCATTGTCCTCAGACAACCACATAAATATTGAAAAAGCCATAGGAGCAGAGTCTACATAGTTCCAAGAGGAACTCAAGTATAATCCAGGAATGTTATACACAGCCAATCTGTCAAGTAAGTGTAAAGACAACAGAAAGAAATTTTCAGATATGCATGGTTTCAGGAAACATGAGCCCACAAGTCCTTTTTGAAAACACAACATCATGACAAATGTAGCCCTAAATAATATACTGACCTTGTGGTAAAGAGCTAATGGTAAACATTGAAAACTTTATGTATAGAACTAAGACCAAACATTAAGATATGGTATAGAAAATAACTTTAGACTTTATTACATACATGTGATCAATATATAAGTTTAGGCTTTATAGAATAGAAAAAGAATCTGTAAATTTCAAGCCAAGAAGGTGAAGAAAGAAGGGTTGTGTAGGAATATTAAAGGGGGTGATTAAGATAGACGACATATAAAAGGTGATATTTAGGCAAAAATGTAAATGATATGAGGGAGTTTATTTGCAAATATCTTGCAAAAGAACATTCCAGATAGATGTTACTTAGCAAGGTCTTGCTGTCTTATTTGCATAGAAGCCAGTACTATGGCACCAGCTTTTGAGAAAAGAAAGAACTTTATTTAGAGGTTGACCAGCAAAGAGACAGGAGGCAAGCCTCTCAAATCTGTTTGCTGATCCAAGGTTAGGGGTAAAATTTAAGGGGTTGGGGCAATCTCAAACTTGGAAGCTGATTGGTTAAGATTGAATTAGTACATATAAGTTACTCATGCTGCTGGAAGCTAGATTTTCCTTATGGAAGGACTTCTCTCTTTGTAAAGGGCTCCAGTGGCAACATTTCTATTCTTTGAGTTCCATAGACTGAAGATTCTTGGCTCTGGGGTCATGCTGGAGACAGGGGTTCCCATCCTGTACCTCCACAGTGCTGTCTCTGTAAAACAACTCAAGGTTTGTTTTATCAACAGACAACCTATTTGAGGAGGCAAAGTCAGTTTAAGCTGGCGCTGTTTCAATTTGATTTTTTAACAACCTATTTAATGGGGCAAAAACAGTTTAAGCCGATGCTATTTCATAGAGGGAATAGTTAGAGCAAGTAGTAAAGTGGAAGAATCCCAGGCATGTTCTAGGAATAGCAAGAAAGCCAGTGTGACCAAAATAGACTAAGGGGAAGAGTATCAGAAGATGGGATAATAGAGACCAGATACTATAGGGTCTATCGAGCTCATTCCAAAGTTTGAGGAGCAGGATGATATGATCTAACTTATATTTTCAAAGAGTCATTCTTGCTGTTGCATTTGAGAATTAACTGTAGGGGGCAAGGGTAGAAACAGGGAGTCTATTTCCAAGACTACTGCAATAATCCAGGCATGGAATTATCATGGCTGGGCTAAGATGGAAGCAGTGAAAGTAATAAGGACTGGTGGTATTATTGATGTATTTTGAAGAAACAGCCAAAGAACTTCCTGTGTGGAATATAAGGTGTGAGATAAAGAGAGGAATCAAGAATGACCCACAAGATTTGACCTGACTGGGAAGACAGGGTTACCAATGACTAGACAGGTAAAGCAGATTAGGAGTTCAGTTTGAACCTGCTGAGTCTGAGATGTTATTACATAAGTAGAGAGTTCAGAACAGCAGCCTGAGCTAGAGATATATTTTGGGGTAATCAACATTTTTAAAACCATGAGACTAGACAAGATCACCAAGGAAATGAATGTATAGGAAAAAATGACTAAGGATTGAGCATTGGAGTATTCCAAAATAAACATTTGAAAGAAGAGGTGTCTCCAGCAAAACAGACTAAGAATGATCACTAAAAACAAACAAACAGAAAAGGGATATGCTAAAGCCTATTAAGAAAAGTGTGTCAGCAAATGAACTTATCTACAAAACAGACTCACAGACATAGAGGAGAGACATGTGGTTTCTAAGGGGGAGGAGTGTGGGGGAGGGATGGATTGGGAGTTTGGGATAAGCAGATGCAAACTATTTTATATAGGATGGATAAACAATGAGGTCCTACTGTATTGCAAAGGGAACTATATTCAAATCCTGGGATAAACCATAATGGAAAAGAATATAAAAAAGAATGAATATATATGTATAACTGAGTCACTTTGCTGTACAGCAGAAATTAACACAACATTGTACATCAACCATACTTGAATAAAATTTTTTTTAAAAAAAGAAAAATGTGTCAGGAGGAGCACATGAGCAACAGTGTCAAGTGTTGTCAGCAGATCAAGCAAAAGGAAACAAAATTGACCACTGGATTTAAGAACATGGAAATTATCATTTACCTTAACAAAAGTATAGTTTTTTTGTGGAATGGTTAAGGCAAAAGTCCATGTGGGGCAAGTGAAGAGAACACAGAAGGAGAGAAGTCAGAGGCTGCAAATACAGAAATCTCTTTTGAGGAGTCTTGTTACTAAAAGGAGCAGAAAAATGGTCTGTCGCTGATAGGAGAGGGGGTGCAAAAAGTTCAGATGGAAGTTATAACAGCAGTTTGTACACTGATGGACGTGATCCTGCAGAGAGTGAAACTTGATGTAGGAGAGAAAGGAGAGAATTGCCGGTACAATGTCCTTAAGTGTGCCTGAGAGGAGGAGATGCAGTGCACACAAGAAGTGACCAGCATGGACAAACCATGTATAGATACACAGGGGAAAGCAGGCTATGTGCATGTCTAGTTGCTGACAAGTGGATGATATGGTGGTAGGAGTTTCTGAAAGTCAAGCTCAGATTGTTGTATTTTCTCAGTGAAGTAGGATGCAAAGTCATAAGCTGAGAAGAAGGATAGGATAGGAGGTGTTGATGCTTGTTTAGAGGGAAGGCACGAAATTGTTGTCTAGGTCAGTGGATGAAATGGTAATCTGGCAGCATTGAGGAACCACTTGATTCTGAGGTCAGGAATATAAAACTGAGACTGATATGCATTGTTTTGTGTCCTTTGTTCATGGTAAGGTACAGACCTGCAGTAAAAGTGTTGCCATTAACCAGGATTTTTTTTTTTTTTTTTTTGCTGGTTGGTTGGTTTTTGCTAAATAAGTACTACAAAATAGGAAATATGTATATTCAGGGGTGTGATTATAACAACTCTCCATAGAATTTAGACTGAATAAACAAGCAAATGAAGACATCAAGGCGGGGGCAAATGGTAGGCAGGATGGGAGGCCTTGGTGCATCAAAAGATTGTTTCATTGAAAGTATCAGAGAGAGCAGGCCAGAAATAGAGGAAGAAAATAGAGGATAAGATACATGAATTTGATATTATGGAAGGACTGCATTCACTAGTCACCAAAAATATCTAAGATACACCTATAAAGAGTATATCTTTTTAAAAAGTAGGCTGAGGTTGAATAGGAAAAAAAATCATCAGAGGAAAGTAAAAGGGCAGGCATTTTGGGGATCATTTATGTATATATTGTATTTTCCAAGTGTCAAGAAAAAAGTAGTATTGAAACAGGTGACAGAGAGTCAGGGTCTAAAATCACTGAGAAGCGGAAAGCAATGTCAGCAGATACCAACAAGAGAGTAAACTTTGTTCTGTTCCTCTTTTTTTAATAAACATTTTTACCACTGTCCCTTCAGGTTAATCTGTGTACATCTAGTTCATTATTCCTAATAGCTGGATGCTATTCCACAGTGAGTATCCACCACACTTTGTTTATTCATTGTCCAAGTTACGGACAATCTAAGCTGCTTACAAATCTTCACTACCACTAGCTATCATGAGTGTCTCTTATGGTCCCAACAGAAGAATTTCAGTGAGAAATCTGCCCTCGGTATATACCCAAATACTGCCAGATTACTCACTAGAGTGGAAACACCTATCCACACATCACACCAGTTAAAAATTAGAATGTTGCCACGACTTAAGGATCTACTTGTAGGTCTCTCCCCTTCACATATCTTCCTTACCTCTCTAAAGGTAACTAACAATCTGATATTCACTTTATTTTCCTAAAAATGTATACTTTTAGTATTTATGTATGCATTTGGTTTATAGCCCATTTCAAACTTTACAGAAATGGAATCACTCTATACAAGCACTTTTTGATGACTCACTTCTTTCGTTCAATATCATGATTGTAAGAAATAACCATATTGCATGCATGTAGCTGTAGTTTATTCATCTTCATTTATATGGAGTATTTCATTATATAAGTATGCTACTATTTGTCACATTTTTTGTGAATGGAAATTTTGGTTGTGTTGGAGAAGGTAATCAAGTAACCGAGAGGACGTGACCACCAATTGACCCTCGAGCTGGACCCGGGCAATCAGAGGCTCCTCAATCCCTCCCCTGTCCTTGGAATGTGTGTTCTTCTTGCCTTCCCTAAGCTAGAAGTTGCCCCATGGACACAGCCTTGAGATACAAGGTGTTGTTGAGAACATCTGGACAGTATACATGACTGAATCCAGTTCAAAGCCTTATATAAGTTTTAAGATTCTAGCGAGCAGTTGTGGAGATCTATTCATTTTGCAGCCACCCAAGACAAGCTGCCTAAGTTCCCTTGCTTATCAAAACTACCACCTACCAATCTGGAGTGGTCTGCCTCTTTCTTTGTCTCTCTTTGTCCTCCATGTACAAGGGCCAGTTTGCAAACCAACAGGTTGTTTCCCATTTGGGGTTATAATGATCAATGCTTCTAATGAGTAGTCTTCCATATTTCTCATGTGGGAGATGTACAAGGGTTTCTTTGTATATACCTTCAAATATACAGTTGACCCTTGACCAACACAGGTTTGAACTGCCTGGGGCTACTTATACATGGATTTTTTTTTTCAATAATATACAGTCACCTCTCTGTATTTAAGAATTTCACATCCACTGATTCAACCAATGACAGATTAAAATTTCCATCTGCTGTTCGTTGAATCCATGAGTGCAAAACCCATGGATATGGAGGCCTGACTGTATTCACTATACTACACCATGTTAAAAAAGGGACTTGAGCATCTGTGGATTTTGGTTTACTTGGGGACTCCTGGACCCAATCCCCTCTGATACCAAAGGATGACTGTACTAAATAATGCCAAACTGTTTTCTACATCATTGTGGTAATACACACACTCACCAGCAGTGCATAAGAGCTAACATGCTCCATGTCCTGTCAACACAGTATTGTCAGTACTTTTAACTTCTGCCATTTTGGTAAGTGTGTCATGGTATTTTATTTAATTTTTCTCTGTTTACTACAGAAGCTGAGCACAGTACAGGTCTGTTTGTATAAGATTTCATATGTTTAGAAATTCTTTATATTCCCATATTTTAAGTATAAGCATTTTTTTAACCTAAAAATATAGACATAAAAGTTAACAGTAATGATTTGGGGAGAAAAGGAACCGGTATCAGGGGAGAAGATAATCTTTTACTTTTCATTTATCATTTTCAGTATAATTTCAATTTGTTTGCCCTATCAATATGTTACTTTTGTTTAAAAACTATAAATTAAAAATTGAAGCTCAAAATTATCTTAAAGCACATATATATTTAAACAAACACATAAGATTAACACACAACTTTTAATCTGTCACCAGCCAAGCCGTTTTCTGGATAAATATGCTAGAACTTCCATGTCCAATACAGTAGCCACTGTCTACATGTGGTTACTGAGCACTTGAAAACTGACTAGTGCCACATGTTGAAATTATATGTTTGAAATAGTTGGTGAAATAAATCATTTAATTTCACCTGTTTCTTGTAAGTTTTTAATCATTTTTTAAAATTATTTATTTATTTTTTTTTTTTGGCTGCGTTGGGTCTTCATTGTTGTGTGCAGGCTTTCTCTAGTTGCGGCAAGTGGGGGCTACTCCTTGTTGTGGTACATGGGCTTCTCATTGAGGTGGCTTCTCTTGTTGCAGAGCACAGGCTCTAGCCGTGCGGGCTTTGTAGTTGTGGCATGCGGCCTCAGTAGCTGTGGCTTGCAGGCTCTAGAGTGCAGGCTCAGCAGTTGTGGTGCATGGGCTTAGTTGCTCCGCGGCATATGGGATCTTCCCAGACTGGGGATTGAACCCGTGTCCCCTGCACTGTCAGGTGGATTCTTAACCACTGCACCACCAGGCAAGTCCCTCTTTTAAGTTTTTAATGTGGCTCCTAGAAAACTTTAAGTTACATATGTGGCTCAAAATATATCTCTATTGACAACATTGCACTCGAATCTATTTAGTAACTAGAGAAAAACATGACTAAGGATATTGCCAAAGAAAAAATACAATTATGCAAAACATAAATATACTTTGCTTTAAGCCAGCCCAGAATTATTTCTAGTTATGCCCAAAACACAAAGCATACTTGTATACATCTTATTCAAATCACGACTGACTACAATTTGAGGTCAGGAGCAAGATCATAATTCTCATCAGTTTTCACAGTTCATACATTTGCTTGTAGACAAAATAAGGGAAGAAGTCCCAATCCACAAACAATGCTTTTGGTAACATCTACTCCCTCATTCTTGGAGTTAACATTTCATGAATGCCTATAATGGGTCAGGACCTGCACTAGACAACAACAAGAAAAAGGATGTTCACTAATAAACACAGGCCTTCCTTTTCCAACCCCATTCAGTGAAGCAACGTTCTCCGTGACTTATAGGACACATCCCACACTTTTAGCCACCACTTCGCAAAGCATGCATTTAAATGCAGTAACATTTTCAGGATGATCTAGCCTATAAATAGCACCAGAAGAAAACACTAAATAAGCACCGTTAAGCATAAATTAACTCTAATGTATGTTGTTTATGCATTTAATGTATATTTGTTATAATAATTATCTCAATTTCTTGGGAACTTTGCTCTTGGGGGGATCCAAGCTTGGGGAAGCTTATTTTCGAGGCTGGAAATGTGAAGGGAATGTATTGCAGAAAACAATTGGTGTCCTCTGGCTGGCACTGAGTTGCAGCTGCACTGGCTGTGCATGATATGGCTGCTGTCAATGAAGGCAATTGCATACAGAGCACTGCTGGGCTCTCGGCTGCAGCCACGGAAGGGCTTGTTGCAGTATTTTGGTGATGTCTGAAGATGCAGGCAAATGTTGGGAGGACAAAGCAACCACACTGAGCAAGGCACAAGAACCCAGGCACAAGGTAAGTATATTTAAAATAATGGTAGAAATAAAGAGATTTTCAAAATGGTAAAGCAGTTCTTGACGGGGAGCACTGGGGTTTCTGAAGATTTTAAATGTCTTCTTAATTCTCCCCGTCAATCTACTTGGTAGCTCCAATTCCCTTCTGTTCTCTTTCTCTCTCTCCTTCTCCTTCTCCTCCTCCCTCTCTCAGAGACACAAACATACACCCTGAAGGACATCTAAATAAATAATTATTGATATGTCATATGTCTGTACAGTTTTCTGCTTGTAATGCTCTTTTTCTAGTAATATAGCTTGCAATGAGCCAGAACCCCTCAGAAGATTCCCACTGCTTTTAGACTCTTTAAAGGAAAAATGCCATTATGAACTGTTAAAAGTTTACATTATGCATAAGAGGTCAGAAAAATGCCAGAAGACAAAGTACAGTAAAGACAGATTACTTCAAAGAACTCCATTCAGCTTAACTTCATCTTACCTGAAGAAAACGTACAAGGCAGAAAATTTTAAAAAGAACTTCTATGGACAACTTAAACTTTTGTTTCTGCCTTGGGCTTTACAGTCTACTGATTATGGGATACCCTTTGCCCCAGGGAGTCTGTGCACAGGACTCTAAATTAAGAGTCTTTTTTTAATGTCATCTTGGAGAGTGGGAACTCCTCTAGATATATTTGTTCCAGAACAAGCTTCTCTTAGTTTCAGACAGATTCTTCTCTGTATCTAGGATTCTTTTCCATTTTTTTTCTAGTCCTTTAAATCAATCTCTTTTTAAGTAGGCAGAAAGAGAGAATGCAAGAAATCTATCCCTCATTAGCAACCAAGAAGCATGATCCAGTATACTATTCTTTCATTATTTAAGAAATAATATATTAATAGTTGCTATTTTTCTGTTTTAAAGTAACAGAGGAAAGGAAAATTAGACATGCACATGTGAAACAAAGAATTGCTCATTTGAATGATACATTACTGATTCTGATTAGCTTTGTTTTTCAGAGAGAGGATGAGTTGTATCATTTTATTTTCAGGAGGTGGTAACTGACTCTTACTTTTAAAAAACAAAAGGAGTATTGCATCTCTATGTTGTGATCCTCCACTAGAGTGGAGGCCATATCATTACAGTCAGTAGGCTCCATAATGATATGCCCACAGTAAAAAGTTAATAAATAATTATTGAAAGAATGAATGAAGCATTGTATCAAAAGGGCAGGTCTGAATAAGATAGCAAAGAAATGCACTTTGATAGGAGGTTTGCAACATGTGGACAGATGGCTGCTGAAATAGGAGTTGTACTTTCTCAGGGAAGAAACATCCAAGTTCGCATTAAAAGATTGGATATCTTGGGCTTCCCTGGTGGCGCAGTCGTTGAGAGTCCGCCTGCCGATGCAGGGGATACGGGTTCGTGCCCCAGTCCAGGATGATCCCACATGCTGCGGAGCAGCTAGGCCCGTGAGCCATCGCCGCTGAGCCTGCGCGTCCGGAGCCTGTGCTCCACAATGGGAGAGGCCACAACAGTGAGAGGCCCGTGTACCGCAAAAAAAAAAAAAAAAAAAAAAAAAAAGATTGGATATCTTACATCCAAAGTGTAGTTGCAAATCAAATAACTCTGGAAAAAACATTTATACTAATGATATTTCTTCCTATGGTTGTGTTAACTAATTAATTAATTAGTACCCACCCTGAATTGTTTCACAATGAATTTTAGTATGGGAAATTATATATCCAGAGATAAGATTTATGCATAGAAATGCATGCCTTAAGTGCTGCAAGTTTGCTAAAAGTGGATTCACATTTTAGCAGATCAGACCATGAGCCTCACTGAATGAAAGGAATTATTTTATCACTAAATTGCAGTCCATTACCATACCATTCCTCACCTGTAGCAGTTACTTGTATGATAAGCTGTTCGTAAAATTTGCTATTAATTATTCTTTCATGATATAGTATGATAGGAACAACTGAAAACATAAATACATGCAATCATGTTTACATATATCAGATTATAATGTAATTAAGACTTCTAGATGGTGCCTTCTCATAAATTAATACTTAGGAGTCCACTAGATATTCCCTACTATGGTGACCAAGCCAGTGTTGAAAGGGATATGTGGAAATGGGGATTCTTATCCCTTACTGTTGGGAATGTAAATTGGTACAAGACCATTGAAGATCAATTCAGTGATACCTAGTAAAGATGAAGATCTTCATATCCCATAAGCCAGCACTTTTATTTCTGGATATATATCTTTAAAAGGACTGCTATACATGTGCATAAGAACCATTGCCTTACATAATGTAAACAGCTAAACATCCGTTAAAATGGCAATGAGCAAAAATTGTATTCATTATACTCATAAAATGTAATAAGATGCAGTGGCTGAAAACAGTGTAATGCTATGCATTGTCATAAATTTTTAAAAACATAATTTTAAGTGACTAAAATGTGTTTGAGTTATACCTAAAATAATATTTATATAAATCAAGGAAAACAAGTAATTCTCTCTCACTTCATGTATAGGTATATTTAGTTATATATTTACATATATATATTTATGTATGTATGTATGTATGTATATAATTTCTAGGAACACATACTTTTATAGTAAAACCAGAGGCAGAATAACTATTAAGCTGATGAATCAGGCTAAAAGTCAGTTCATCCTAGTCCTGGTCCTTGGTCCTGCCCCAGACCTGTAGGCTTACGTCTTAATCCACTCCATACTCTTTCTGCAAAGGATGTCATCAGGAGCATATTGCTGATTTTGTTTCATTTCGTTGTATAACAGGTAGCACTTATTTGTCACTATATAGGCTTAAATAAATAGGCAGTCTCTCCCTTTGTACAGAGAGAAACTATTTTGGTGAGCCTTTTCAATCATGAAAATTTAAGTCAAACATTTAACAGCTAAATAATTAAATAATGGGGAAGTTCTGAACAGTGATGTAACATTGAATGGATGGACCTTCCGAAATAGTTTTGACAGGTCCTGGGAAAAGGCCATGGGCAGGCGTGATTGTGTCAAGATTATGATGGATTTTTTTTTTCATTTCCTTTTGGCTGAAACTGAAGATGGCGGATATAGAGTCTTTTCTTTCAGGGGGGGACAAGGACAGGCAAGGCAGGACATCCTGAGTAGATGAGCACGCCCAAACAACAGAGCAGTAGAGCTGAGGCTCAGGATAGAGAGACCGGTAGCGAGTTTCCTGGGAAGGGGCAGGCCCACTGACACTAGATTTCCTGATATTCATTTTCACGTCTCCTTTTGTGTACTTCAATCCCACTATGTTATCATCAAGCCCTGGGTTATGTCTGTTGGACATGCCCAACTTGTACTGCCTATATTTCATGGAATCAAGGGAGCAGACTAAAATACTGTAGCCTGCTGGCAAAATAAAACTGAAGCTGCTTGAAAAAGCCCAGGGCTTCATAGCACAGGGGTAGGAGGATTGTGTGACCATTTGGAGTATTGAGAGTGGTCCCGGTTCTTCCATAGAGGCGGCAGGTGTTAGGGGAGTTGGAATGAGAGCACTGTGAAGGTGAATGGCAGCAGGAAAGCAGCAGGATGGGGGATGAGGCCAACTGGTGGAGCAACATCTCCTATCTGCGGGAGCACTCAGTGACAGGACACTTGAACCTCTGGGAGGTCCCTTAAGGAGGGTTTGCAAGCCTCTCCTTGAGAAAGGCTGGGAAACCGAAAGGAATGGAGGGAAGGGGAGACCTCAGGTTGGTATCTGCTGGGCCTTTTTTAAAAAGAAAAAATGACGTTGGTGCTATCTTTGGCAGGACAGAGGAAGAAAGTATAATGGAAGAAATAGGCAGTACCTACACGTCATCAAGTTAGATGGCCTGGAAAGTCTTTGTTGCAGGTCAAATATTGAAAGATTCAGTGAGTCAAATGGCCATGTCCTAATGCATAGATGGTTGGCCTTATATAGGCCAAAACATATGTTTAATTCACTTAGGTTTTTATATTTTCTTTCAAAATTGGTACACTGTTGAAAGTCAAAATTAACTGGTCTGTTATGACCATAATTTAAAATACCATGTTTTTTAAATTAATTTCTATTGGAGTATGGTTGCTTTACCATGTTGTGTTAGCCTCCACTGCACAACAAAATGAATTAGCCATACACATACAGATATCCCCTCCCTTTTGGACTTCCCTCCCATTTAGGTTACCACAGTGCATTAGGTAGAGTTCTCTGTGCTCCACCGTATAAAATACCATGTTTGATAGTGCTAATAACAACTTAGTTTCTTTGGATCAAAGTTTTTCCAAATGCCCATGGCAAACATTAAGGAATTTAGGAAACATATAATTTAATTTAAAAATACTAATCATATTTATACACATTTTCTGAAAAATGGTAACTCAAATAATGGCAGCTCATTTTAACCTCGAACATTTCAAAACAACAACAAAAAGAAACATCTCTTTGCCAAATAAGAAGAACCCAAACTTTTGGCTGTCTACAGCCTGTGAGCTGACTTCATAATTTTTCATCACTATCCATGCCTTCTCAGGCCACTTAACTATTTTTAGAAGCAGACAGTGTTGCTGATAATGTAGTATATCCTACAAGTTCAACCTTTGCAAATCATGCCATCCAGGGCAACTGACTTGGTGAGCAAAATCTCCATGGTCATTTAGAAATATGAACTGTCTAGTCAAGTTTACAGTGCTTTTTTGTTTCCCCTCAGTGTGCAATGCAGCTAAATATTACCTGTATGTTTCATTTAACTTTATGAGATTATTGAAGGTTTCTACTTTCAAATTCCTGATTAATCAAATTCAACTAAAAATAAAAATAAAGATTCATTTATGTATGTAAAAAGTAGGAAATAATCCTTTTCTTGTTTGTTACAGGGAGAGAAAGTGGGGAGAAATCCAGAGTAAACATAAAAATATTGCTGTTCAAACATTTTCAAAATTTAAAAAAAATTATTTATAACTGTCAGAAACTTACATGTGATAGAATGTTTTATCACAGACTCTGGTACAGGAGATTTCTAGAAATTAGAAAAGTAGAATATTTCTAATGTAGTAGTGAGGGCAAAAATATATATTCCAAGAAGTAATTTTTAAACACTAAGTGGAAATAAGGCCCATAAAAATGAATGTTGTATGTTGTATATTTTCCTTCCTGGTTTTTATTATTTTGAAATTGGTCCCTCAGCCACCAGGTGGGATGATGGTTTCTGAATAGTGTTTACTTTTGATGATAGCTTTGTCTCCCCCTGTTGTTCAAAATGATAAAATACAGCACTCTGGAAACAGCAAGGCTCTCCGTTCCTCCAGTATTTGTAAGCTGACAAGAAGTAGACAGATACCCTCTGAAGTTTTATGCCTGCTGTGTTTCTCTCTTTGCTGCAAGAGGAGCCTTTTCTTTTAACCTGCATGCCTTTGAAGAAGTGACTCAGCATATTCATGGCCTCTAAAGGTAAGAGTAAATATAGGCAGCTAATAAATTTTTCCTTATATTATGACTGAAAATACACAGTTCTAAGGGTGTTACAATCGGTGAGATTGATACTTTAAAACCTGTCATTTAGTGCTTTTCAACGTTGAAATTTTTAACTTTGAGCTCCAAGGAGCATGTTGCATTAATTTTTTTTAAAAAATCCTCTATCTGATAGAATGTAAAAGTTAAGATGCAAACAGTGTTTTTGTTATCATAAATATAAACCTAGTGACTTGATGTGCAAAGCTGCAGAATAAAATTTAGAATGGGAATATTTAATGCCAAACACAAAGACAAGTTGATATTCCCAGTTTAAAGGGATTTGTAGAAAACTTTTCACACATAAGTTAAAAAGTGTTAAAGTACAGTTCAATATTTTAAAATTTCCCATTTGTTGTTTAAAATATGTGATACAGCTATTTATTATAGAGAATTAAACATGTGTTTTCAGGAAATCCTAGTAAATTTAATGGACTAGAAGTAAACATTTCTGAACTATGAAGCAAAACTCTTTCAAAATTTCTTTGATGGTAAATTATATCTAAAAAGCAAACAGAAACTAAGCAAGCAGATTAAAGACTGGGAGGGGGAACTGGTAAGTTTTCCTCAAATCCCTAAAACTGTAAATATCATTAGTGTTGTCTCACTTAAAGAACTTCTCAGAAGACAGGGGATGTGCTTGTTTTAGGAAACGGGTTGCAATCTCACAAAAAATACTTGTGAAGTGATATAAAAATGAAATTATAATGTGTTTTCATTCCATTATCAGAAGAAACCATTAAACTCTAGGCTATAATGAAAGTGAAGAATTATGATTAGTATAATTGGTGGAAACCTTTTAACCTAATTACAAATAGGATAAGAGAGTCCACAACTTAAAATATCCTAAATTAAATTAATGATCCATTCAGAGAAATGTGTATGCTTATTTGCTTCCTTTATCAAAATAGACTTTGGATGCTATTTAATTTGGAACAAAGGAAGTAATCTTTTCACTTTTTGTCAACATGTAGCATACACCAGTCCCTGAGTATCACTGGGAAAGCTCAAATTGTAAAATATAGATGTGAAACATCAAAATTATGAATTTTCATACATGTGTAGTTCATTTTTATATTTGAAGACAGACAAACAAAATCTTGGCAAGTTCTTTCTTTCATTTAAGACTGACACTAAGACTTAGTTCAAAACACTTCATCACTTTATCAAGTAAGAGTTACAGCAACAACTGCAGCCTGTAAGGTAAAGAGTTGCAGAGTATGTGAAATATTTATAAGCTAGTTATACATTTTTAAAAGAGTAGATAGAAATTCAAAGCCAGATAGAAATTCAAAGGAGTTCCTTCTTCATTTGGTGGTCTGAGTCTCTGAAGAAACTTGTGACTAGAAAGCAATATTATGATCAAAATATGATTAATCTACCAAAAAAGCAGTGATGCTCAGTGATGATAGGGGCTCAAGACTAAACTTAGAAGTAAAACTTACGGTAGAAAACTAACACTCTTGCTCCATCCCACTCAAAATATTTAACAGATGAAGTGGGTAAAACATCTGTGAGAGACCCTATACTACTTAAAAGAAGTGAAAAATGAATTTTCCTTTTGAATTAGAAATCTGGTTTTAGGGGGCAAGTTGGTTTATCATCATTATTTACCTAAAATATTTTTGTGGAGTTTTATTCAAATATATTTAAAGACATTATTCGTAATGTCATGATGTTTTCTGGCCCATGAAACTGTATTGGCAATTAGCATTTTCCCAGGGAATACAGGCTAATTAGACATTTCACACATTTTGTAGGAAGTTCAATCAGCACCACTAAATCAAAGGACAGTCTGGACACTGGATGCCATTAGAACTAAAGAAATATTTGTGTGGTCTGGAGTCCCTGGTTTAGTATAAATAAACACAATTTAAGAACAGGTTGGTCTCAGACTTTAAGTTTGAGAAAAACAGGAGTTTCCAGGATGATCTAAACTAAACAGAAGCTTCAGTTTAGGTCTTCAAAGGCTGTGCTGCTCCAATGTGAGCTGAAATCCCAGAAGACAAGCAAGTGATCTCAGAATGGTGATCCCAGCAGTCCCTGACTGAGCCTCTACTCCCCAGTAAAGACTTTGGACATGACCTGCTCTGGGCTCCAGTGCATTAACATCTCTTAATGCCATGAAATCTAAGGACCTAAAGACCTGGGTCAGAAATGTAGAGTCACTTGCCAGACACTCGAGAATCTACCGTGTTTTGTCACAGCAAAATAGTTTACAAGAGAAAATTGGAGTAATTTGCTAATCTTTTCAACAATAAAATTGGCAATGAGAGAGAATCTAATAGTCTTCTATCAGCTATTATTAGAAATGAATCCCTACACATTTTTTTAATTGAAGGATCACGTGTACAGTTAAGTGCGTAAAGGCACCAAACTTAAACTCCGTGATTTTAAAAATCAGGATGCACTTGTGTAACCACCACCAAGATCAAGATACAGAACATTTCTGGCACCTCATAAAGTTCCCTTTCTGGTCAATAGCCATGCACCTCCACTCCCAAGCATTATGAACTAGTTTTCCCCAGATTACAATTTTCTCTCTGCTTCTCTGAAAGTCAATGACAACAGTGTTTTGGGCACTAATGCCAAAGAAAGGATGTTTGTTGCCTTTTATTATTTTCTAGTTGTTATTGCGGTAGTGGCCGTTTGCTCCACTCCCAGATTCGACATGGTGTTACCTAGCCTTCCTCTCAGTTTACTCAGTGAGTAGCTCTCGAGAAGGGCTAAGAGCAAGAGGAATTCTAAAGTCTATATCCTTTGTGTCTGCCCCAAATCTGAGAGAAGTTCAGGATGGGGGCCTTTGGGGAAGCAAATTGTTATAATATTATTCAGTGTGGAGCTCTCTTTTCATGGGGCCAAATGACAAGTTTGTTTCCATTCAGTCCTACCCCTAAAGCGTGTGTCCAAATTCTAAATGTCAGAGACCAGTATAATCTTAGAAATCCATATTGGTCTCTTCCCACAACCTTATTGTTAAATGAATAAATGAATCATTTGGCAATTAATGTCCCTCATTAACACCAATTGTACACATGACTTTAATGAGCCAATTGTTACTAGAAACAGTTTATGTCAGTGTCCAAAGGACAACTCCTTAGGTGCCTGTGTTCCTTCATCAGGTTTGTTTGGGTTTTTTTAATCCCTCTCAGATGCTCACCCAGGCTATGCTTGGGAAGCAATGAATGAAGAGGAATTTATAATCTCCAAAGGAAAATCAGTCCTTTCTTCAGATTTTTTAGAGGTTTAAAAGATTCAGAAGAATACCTACCCCCCAACACACACACATATTACATGGACCTGGATATCAGGGCTGAAGAGAGACCATTCTAATCTACTGTGAATTATATAGCTGTCACTCCAATTTTAGTATATGTACAATGAATGCTTATCCAAATCTTTGTGCATCTGTTATAAATTTCTTCCTCATATTAATCCAGAGCCAGTTTCCTTGTCATTCCCATTCATAGGTTTTTAAAATAGTATAAATTACTTTTCTTCATAATGGCTTCTCTGATATTTGAAAACACCCGTCATGAACCTTGCTTGCTCCATACCTACACTCAATCTAAAACAGCAAAGTGTAAATGAAATGAATGCACATGTGAGAACTCTGACAATTTGGCTTAATAAAGATGAGAAGTAAAAACACTGATAGTCTTTGAAAGAAATAATGGTATCTAATGAGGGAGACAGCAAAATGGCAGTCATGTGAGAAGAAAAGGGAAAAATAATAGTAGAAAGGTAATAAAGTATATTTTTAACAAAGAAGAAGAATTTTGCATGCACCACTTACAAGTCTTATGCATAATATTAGGCTCCAGACTAAGGCAGTATAAATAACAAATCTCCGAATTTCAATCTAAGAGATAATTGAAATAGTAACAATTTTACCTGGCAATAATATAGAAAACAGGTGATTAAAAAATCAAAGCCAAACATTTTAGAATTCTGTAATTCTTTTATCCTTTGTAATTTTGGGTGAGATACAAAGGGATTCATACTGTCAAAATTTTTTTGGATGCTTTTATACCAAACACTGAGAGATCAAAGCTATATTAAATATTACACTGCCCTTAAGAAGCTCATAAATTAGTTACAAATATTCCCATTAGTTCTCAAAGTATATATCGTCAGACCAGCAGCATTAGTTTACCTGGGAACTAGTTAGAAATGCAAAATTCTCAAGCTCCACACCCACTCCAACCACAGAATTAGAAAGTCTGGAGTGTGGCCAAACAATGGGTGTTTTAATAAGCCCCCCAGCTGGTTCTGGTGCAGGCTAAAGCATAAGGACCCTGAATTAAATCTAGCCATAGCAGTATGATTGATAAAAAGAGACAAAATATCCTTGGAAATTATGAGGCGCCTTCATAATATTTGAGGAAGGGAGAATATGCTTGAAAGTCATAATTATGATTTAAAACCTATGTCTAAGGTTATCCTTTTATGAGTAGAGAACATCTAGTTTCTTTTGCCATTGATTTTCTTTCTGTAGTGTATAATCTTTTAGCTCTTTGAATAGAAGTTTCACTTGCCTTCAAGAAATATACTTTCTAAAATCATTTATTTTGCCCAAATTATCCAACTTTTCTCACAACTACCTCTGGTAATCTTCCACAGTCCTTTATCTCTGGCTTCGGGGTCAAGTGGTGCTGACAGTGAGTAGGAAAAATGAAGGAAAGGGCACTGTAGTGAGAGGCTACTGTGGGAGATACTCTACCCTCTGAATTAAGAGGAAGCAAATATTATAAGACAAACTAAATAAAATGGCCTACATTTAAATATGGACTGGGATGGTCATTCTCTTGCAGATGCACAGAACCAAAGAAGCAGAAGTCTGCCTGGTTTTCTTCCGGGAGCTTCAGACCCAGACCACGGCCTTCACATCTCACCTTCCAATCCAGGGAACCAAGTGTGGCAGCGGGGTCCCCCTCCATCAGGGAGTCTCCCTCCTGGTCTAGAATATTTAAGCCAGGTGCTTTTATCTCTCTATTTCTACTAAGTGTTTGCCCTTAAAATGAATATAAACTTGATTTCTTGCCTTTCAATCAAGGCTGAAGACTTCAACAAATAACTTACTGAAGTGAGAAAAGCGTTATAAATCATGAAATGATAAAATCTGTCTTTTATTTATTTCTATTATTTGGAAAGAAGTTTTTTCTTTTATGGTCACTTCTAATTTCCTTATTTAATTGTCAGAGGAAGAACACTAAACATTTTCGATTGAGCTGTTTAGCACATTTATCCTTTTACTGCTCATTGCTCAAGGTGTCAGCAAATTTAGCCTGGAGAAACTGTCTAATATGTCTAGTCACCTACAGCTATTTAATTAAGGACATTGAGTACTTGTCACTTTTTTTTTTGAAGATGTTGGGGTAGGAGTTTATTAATTAATTTATTTATTTTTGCTGTGTTGGATCTTCGTTTCTGTGCGAGGGCTTTCTCTAGTTGTGGCAAGCAGGGGCCAGTCTTCATCGCGGTGCACGGGCCTCTCACTGTCACGGCCTGTTTTGTTGTGGAGCACAGGCTCCAGACACGCAGGCTCAGTAGTTGTGGCACACGGGCCTAGTTGCTCCGCAGCATGTGGGATCTTCCCAGACCAGGGCTCGAACCCGTGTCCCCTGCATTAGCAGGCAGATTCTCAACTACTGCGCCACCAGGGAAGCCCTGAGTACCTGTCTTAATCAAGGCACATAAATGGTATAAAGCCTAGTCCCTCTCACCCAAACATTCTGCAACCTCATTGGCAAAGACAAAAAATGCAAGGCTGGGTACTAGAGCCAGATAAGCACACAATTTTAATTTGCGCAGGTGTACAGAGAAGAGAAACGTTGCTAAAGATCAAAATACTCAGGAGAGACTTCTGCAATGAGTTGAGAGTTCAACATCTTCAACTGAATCTCAAAAAGTGGATGGAAATCCAAGAGAAAATCAGCCTATCAAGTTAGCATTGTCTTCTGATGCTCTTGCATCTCCAGGCCAATTTGCTTGAAAGATCATATTATCATTAGATATAGCCACTGTTCTAGTCATTGGAGGGTAAGCAATGATTCAAGCCTTATAATAAATCAATCAAGAAATATTATCACCTGAATTCTATGGCACATAAATAGCAATTGATATTTATGTATATTATTGTTGCTTTTGTATTTATCCTACAAAAGATTAGAAATACACTTACACTAATATTGAGATGTCAGCACATCTGCTGCAATTTTCAGCTTGTTTGGCACTCTTTCAAACTATAAAGTCTATCTCCTTTATCAAAATCAAATCTCTGTGTTAATTCCCTTAAGGTGCAAGAGATTTCTGTTATGCCTGATAGGGTTTAAGCTGCACACAGCATATGTTCCTGGGAAAATGTTTATAATTGCAGATGCCTTCTCCAGAAACCCACTGGCAGACAAATGTACTTTAGAGACTGGAGAGCTCAGGGAGATATGTAAAAGAGCTGGAAAGGCTAACCTACCATCTTCCATCTGCAGGAAGGATCAGCTGTAAGAGCTGACTAGAGTTGATTAACTGCTGCAAGCTGTTTGGGAATGTTGTCAGACAAGGTTTCGCCGAGTATAAAAGTGATATACCAGTGCCAGAGGGCTGAGGTTTGATGATCACATATGGTCATCACATATTCTTCTTCCATCCATGAATGATGACACACCCGGAGCCAGATGCTTGACATGAATACACTTTTTTCATATTTGATAGAGATATGAACCCGTTGGCTGCAGTTCTAAAATGAAGTCAATTTTCCAAACGTATACATTTGGTAATCTTTTTCAGAAAACAAAAACATGCCACAAATTGGTGGATATTTTACTTCAAAGGGAAAGGAAATTTATAACCTTTATACTAAAAGAACACTAATTTGCTTTAAAGTGGTGCATATAGAAAAGGATGAATGCACATTTTGAAAGTTTAATACTACTAGTTGTAAGAAACATATATATAAATAATTTTGTGAGTTAACTTTTATCTAAAACCATAAGATTAAATAAAACTATGAACATTTGAAAATAGTACATGCTTCAATAAACAAACAGGAAAATATTCAATAAAAATCCTTCTAAGTTAAAAAACTCAAAGTAAAATTTTAAAAAATATCATCTACTCTCCTTTAATCAAGACTATCCAATGACTGCTACTGAAAATCATGTTTCCATTAATAACTTGAAAATAAACTCCCAAACGGTGTGTGTGTGTGTGTGTGTGTATACATACAAATGTACATGCACATACTTATATGTCTAGACATGTATATATATACATATATGTTGTTCATGTAGGTTAAACTTAAGAATAAAACAAATACATTCTCTTTCCAGATGGATTAACATGTTCATAATAGTCAATAACATTTTATCCTATAAGCGTCAAAAGATAACTATTATAATTTAGTCACCTATAGCTAAGAGTAGTGAGTCAAAGTCTACAAGGACACATGTAAAGATCCCATTTATTTTGCTACATGTATTAAATGGAATCAATGATACCTGTAAACCTGATAAATTATACATAAGAATTGATTCTTAGTTACATATCCAAGGCTGTAATTAGGTTTCCATTCTATACCTTTCATATTTCAGGAGTCCTTTACTTGCCCTGACACCCGAATACATGACACAATCTCTTTAGACTTTCCAACAATTCCTAGGTCATCAATTAAGAGCAAAAGATGAAAAGGGCTCTTTTGGACCATGGTTTATAAGTGGCCTGGGGTGAGTTAAAGGAAACTACAAGAACAACCAAAACCAAGACCCTCAAATCCAGGAGGTTTGCCCACAGAGGTAGATTAAGTCAAATGTTATTACAGAGGATGGGTGAGTATAAGAGTAAATAGGGAGGAGAGGTACTCAGAAGTCCCATAGCATCACTTAAGACTTGTTTCTCCCAGTTCCTAAGATTAGTTTAGTGATGTGGTACAGCAGAGTAAAGAACACGTCAAAATCAGCGGCATTACTGCCTGGGTTCAAATCCCAGTGTAACCACTTATTGATACATGCTCTGTGATCTTGAGCAACCTACTTTCTCTCTCTGGGATTGTTTCCTTAAATGTAAAATGTAATGATATCTAGCTCTCTGATGTGTGTGAGGACTAAATCAGACACTATGTCAAAAAATCTGGCACAGTGACTACCTCATGGTAGTCATTAAATAATCAACTGCTATTATTAGATATTAGAGAGGTACAACTTCCCTTTTCAATTAATAGTCTCTAAATTTCAAGGCTGAAAACTTGATCCATGACACAAATAGTCAAAGCTCCTAAACTCACTTAGCTTCTGCCCCCATACTCCTTCTCTATCTCCTTACTCCTACATAGATCCACTGCTTAATAATCATGCATGTCCTTTTGAAGCTTACCCCTTCTCTTTCCTCAACCCTCCATTTTCCTCAAAAGAGGAGAACAGAACTAACAACACTACACAACAGACCGATTCAAATTTTTTTAAAAAACTTTGTCATAGTTGTTAAAATATATTTTAGAATATCTTAAATCATAAATTTTGGAAAAAATATTTTTGTGAATCTTAAAATGGAGGTCACATGCACTTTTATCAATAATAAGACTTAAATAGAAGAAATGATATTAGTTTTTACCTCCACCTCAGGATATACAAGGAGAGGGAAGGAAATAAGGTAATGTCATATTTTCTGTGTTTGTAATGCCCAATCAATTCCAACTGTTAGTATTGATTACTTTCATTTAAAAGTTATCAGTGAGTTTATTAATGTGAAGGGAGAATAAAGTGAAGAAAATTTTAAGGCCAGATAGAAAATGAAGCATTTAAAAAAGTAATAATCAGCATTGCATTCAGTGTTCATGATTTTACCTTAGTGAATCTTCAAGTATTGAATATCAAAATGAAAACATACACAAATAAAATTCACTCTAAGAACATATTTTAAATATTTCCTTTAAAAAGCAGTTTGTACTATATTCTGTTTAATAAGTCACTTCTCAACCGTGGCTACTTTATTTCTGTAAATTAACTTCATTTCTAATTACATAGGCAAGTTTTAATGTGTCATGCATTTAGTGGCTTAACTCTTTTCTGCTTAAATTGGTACTTTGTTGGCATCAGAAGGATTTCTGGGTTTTTTTCCCCTAGTTCAAAGGAAGATGTGAATGAGAAAATTTTAAAGAATAGCTTTTTTCAGCTTTAACAAAGACGTTTCATCACTGTGAGGAATGAGTTACTGAATGACAGAGTGAAAGCAGAGTTATAGGGCTGAGAGGAGAGGCCATGCATGTAGGTGATTACTGTTTTGTTTCATTTTGGTTCATTTCTTTTAAAAAGAGAGGGAGAGAGAGAGAGGTTTAAAACCTTATAGGCATTCTTATTCAGATTGTTTAAAAATATTCTCAAAGGTATTGTTTCCAAGAGCTACACTTTTATCTGATTACCACAGAAAATAACACAGAGCTAATCACAGTTGTTAATGTTTTTCTGGGCAATTCTGCCTTGAAATTTTCAGGGTTCTTGTAATTTTTAAATTTTACTTGAATAAAAACCATGTTATCTTCTTTTTCATTATAAAATGTGAGCTGTTTTCAACCATTTCCCTCACAGAGAACATGAAGATCACCTAATTTCAGGTAGCCTAGTAAACAGGTTAATAGTAATATCTGCAAAGGTTTTCAAAGACCTGTGGTGTAATACTTTTTATCTCCTTTATGTCATCTTTTAACAGTTAGACCTGATAATTATACATCAGCAGGTGGAGCTTCTTGGAAGTAAGTATATTATATTCCGTAATTATTAAAACTGTTGAAATGTTTTAAGTTTCAGAAGTTTCATTACATCTAAATATTTTATAAATGATAAAGCTAAATGTTTAAGATAGATTAAAAAGAGCACTAGGCCTATTTTTAAAAATAAATATTGAAAGTAAAATTATTAGTCTGATATAGATAAACATAAAAGCATACAACTCCCCAAGTCTTTGATGATACTATCATTAGGAATCTAATATTATTTTTAATCTTAAAGTAATAAAAACTATTTGGTCATTTCCATGGCTGCTAATAGTTTAAATTTTCTTAATGCTGTAATTTCAGACATGGAAATCAAGGTTGAGACTAAATAACAAAAAATCATCAAAACAAAATATGTTTTATCATAGTGTCAGTGATTCGTCAAATAGGCAAATCATTTAACAATACACAAATTTACAGCAATGACTAACTGAATTCAAATTAATCAAGTATTTTTGTCCTTAACTAAGATATGTCAAAATTGTAATAGATAGCATGCAGCTGTAGATATAATACCAGATAGAGATTTTAGACAAAATCATTACTATCAGTGTGAGTTGTCTCAGTAAATTCCATAACAGTGATAGAATTATTATCTGAGTATTTGATTCTTCTTTACAGCATTGCTTCCCTAGTTGAAAGTGGTACTATATGTGTCCAAGTAGGTCATATATCTGTAATCAAAATTTAGTAATTGCACAGCTTTGTCCTCAGAGTTTACTTTGATTTCTATGCCTAAATCCTCAAAATTTCGAGCACAGAAGTAGATCTGTCTGAATAAGATACCATATACTTAATAACTGATCATACACTCTGTTTTCTTTTAATAACACAACCATTTTTACTCATATAAAGTTTTGATAGTAAGCAATAAGCATGATTTTGATAATTTTTTTTTTTTTTTTTTTTTTTGCTCCATTAGTGATACTTGGCACTGAGACCTCCAACAAATATGAGATTAAAAACCACTTGGGACAAAGAATTTACTTTGCAGTGGAGGAAAGCATCTGCTTCAATCGTACTTTCTGTTCCACACTGAGATCTTGCACTCTGAAGATCACCGATAACTCGGGTCGAGAGGTGATTACAGTCAACAGGCCCTTGAGGTGTAACAGCTGCTGGTGCCCTTGCTACCTACAAGAGGTTAGTCTTTGGCTCTGGGTGTGCTTGTATTTTTCCATGTTTGGGAAGATCAGAAATTATTTCTTAACTAAATGGCATTCATCTGGAGATATGGGGCAATTAACCTTTCAATTGGTTGAATTAGAATGTTGCTCCTTTAGGATCAGAACAGCTTGAGGATTTGGGTGATTCACTACATTTTTTTCCTTTCCAACCAAAAACTATAGTGGCTTCTGTGATGTTAATTGGTAAAGACAGCTCATGCATCATGTAAATGAGACACATCCTCCTGAATCTCTGTATTAGCCACGTAATTGTAATAGCTATAAGTTCCACCATTAAGCAAATCTACCCTTTTTCTTCTCTTATTGGTGCAAAGTTCAGGGTTTGCTGACTGATACTAAACTGTTCTAAAGTATTCTCTTGGGTAGGTATTATTTTTAGTACAGAATCTCAGGTTCTATTCACCCATTTATGACAAACTTCAAGGTTTAGCAAAGACTATGTTATTGTTCTGGAGGGAATCATCTGATTCTTATATTTTTAATATATAATAGATTTTCATCACTATTTAATAGATCTATAGTAATAACTTTCATTGACATGATGCAGCTAAATTGATATGGAAACTATACTTACTTTGATGTTTTTGATATCAAAACTCCTCTATAAGTTAGAAGGAATAGATTATACTCTCTACATTTTGCAATTGAGGAAACTGGGGCTTAGAGTGGAGGTGCCTTACCTATGATCACACATCTAGAAGACACAATTAATGGGACTTGATCCAGGTGTCTTTATTCAAGCCCAAGCTTATCTATTGAGGACCTATGTATAAATAGTCTACTTAGCACAAAGGGAAATAGATAGTAATATGGAACTCTCCTTAATTAGAGAAGTTTCTCACAATATATATTGAAGCTAATTCTCCATGTATAGGCAATTACCTGGCTAAGTGATAGGATTGCTAAGGTACTCATATACGGAGCCCAAGAATTTTTATACTTCTACTGGGGATATTCAAGATCTAATATGCCCCAAGATGCTAAACTTAGTATAATCCAGAATATATGCCCATTTGAAAATTTCTGATAATTGATATTTTATTTCAAAGTAGCCCCATGTCATATAACTTAACCATAAGACGCATCTTAATACTGATTAATATTTTTTTAATTTGGTTAAAATCACATCAGTTACTTTAAAACTTATCCTAGAACAAATCTATATAATTCTAAGAAGACTTGTTGAAACCTCCTTTGTCCATCTAAAAACACTACAGACATGCACATAAGACTATGAACTTAACAAATAAGGAAAGACAAAAGGATATCAGATGATGAGCGCTGGTTTGATCTAAAAGCAAATAATGTTCATCATTTTCACCCACTTCCAGCTTATTTTACAAAGTATTGGATTTAGCTACATAAATATGTTGAATTACAATATTATGGACAATAAAGAAATTAGGGGAATAAAGGGTGATGGAGTAAAATACTAAAGTCAGCCCGGAAAATGCAAGTGCTAGTCTTTAACACTTTGGACAAAATGAAACAGAAATCAAATTGGTGTGTAACAACTGTAACTCTGCAAGAAGCATTTGTTTTTAACTGAGCACAGAGAAGCTAGAAGTTGACAATCCAAAGAGAAAAAAGTTCATAATAATCAGTAAGTGAGACTTAAAAATAGATGTGTGTTGTGGCCACAACTGAGAGGGGATAAATATGAAATACCTCATAGGAAACATCTTCAATGCTTGACCAATTATTGTACTTGGAACAAAATGGCAAAGAAGCCAGTGTCCCAGGGTCAGAAAACAGCTTTGGGATAGGTTCTCCTTAGGGAAGGAAGATCAAAGACATGGACGTTTAGTGCATAAGGCAGGACACATATCTATACAGTGAATTTCTTTGTTTCTATAAATTATTAAAAAAAAACAGTATAACATAGAAGCAGATATTTAGAATCTTTTATATACTGTTTAGAAGTAAGCTGACATTATAGTAAAATTAAAATACAACAAACTTAGGAAATCTTATTTTATTATCTCTTGTTACAGTTAGAAATCCAAGCCCCTCCTGGTACTATAGTTGGTTATGTTGCACAGAAGTGGGACCCCTTTCTGCCTAAATTCACAATCCAAAACGCAAACAAAGAAGATATTTTGAAAATTGTTGGTCCTTGTGCAACATGTGGCTGTTTTGGCGATGTGGATTTTGAGGTATGATTGACAAAATGAAGGACCGTTTCACTTAGGTCCTGATTTTTTGCAACATAATTCAATTTTTAAAATGTTCAAATCATGAAATATCTCTGAAATAAATTTAGAAAATTATATATTTGTGAAATAATGTAACAAGTAATATTGTACATGCCAATAACTCATAATTCCAGAGATAGTAAGTTCAAGAATTTTTTTAAAACATACTACAAAAATTTGATTTATGTGGAATATAGCACCTATGGTATAAAGCAAATATATTTAGTTCAGAATCACCAAAATTACATCTTCTTTCCTACATCCCTGGTGGTAACATATCCAGTCCTGATCTCAAGAGCACACTCCATTAAAATACCATTAAGTTAAAAGTTATGTTCATAAGACTTGCTAACTTCATTTTGTAAAACAATCTATTCTCATATAAACATATTTGTGTAAATTGGATGTTAAAAAACAGTAATTACTTGCAAATTCAATGTATAAGAATATGAACTATCTTAACAGATTTTCCTAGAGGATATAGTCTAATTTAAAGTATGTCTTTCTTTTTCATTTATTCACTCCATTCATTCATGTATATCCCACATAGGACATTAAGGTTCTAGGATTTCAGGGAACACTATTCACCTAGAATACAATGTACATTTTGCAAAATGAGCTGTCATAACTCCAGCCCATCCCAAAAAGACTTGGTATAACTTTCTTAAGAGTAAAGGATAAAAATATGCCCTATGATTGAGGAGAGTTTAAGAGTTTTATTATTCATGGTATAGACATGGCCTAAGTAACTTTCTCTATTTTCTATCCTCTACTCCCATACAGAAAGTGAAAGTTTATACTGAATCACTTTCAGCCTTTGAATGAGAAACAGGGCAAGCAAATGAATAGTGGATAAAGTTTAGCTGTAGATTCTTTCTAGCTGAAAAGAACTATAGACTTTTCATGTCAAATTAGTCTGAATTTCCTGTGTGGTACATTAGCCCAGAGAATTTTTCAAATGAAAAATAGGACTTAGGGTTAGTTATAAAGGAATGACCTAGTAAATATCTGAGTATAATATAAAAATGAAATTGAGCAATGAGTGATAATATTTAAACATATTAGTAATTATAAAATCTTAGCAATAAAAATTAAAAGGTTATAAATTGTACTTAGAAATTATTTTTTTCTAAAAAATTTCTTCTAAAATATTTCACAAACATATTTTTTTCTTTATTGATGAAGAATTCAGATTTAAAATCTGGACTTCAGGTAAAGGAATCATGGTTAGACCATATAATTGAGACTATGTACCTGCTGCCATCTTGTGGTAGCCTGGCCTCAATTACTTGAGGCTATTAAATTCTCAATCTGCATACAAAAACAAAAAGAAAAAATAAATAAAGGAATTACAATGGATTAAAAAAATGTCAGAAAAGCAAAATTCCTGAAGAGTAAACTGGAAAGTTAAATCTACAAACCGATGCTTATATAAAGGAATGAGTACCATCAAATTGTCATTTAAAGATGATGAATAAAATAATTCCTATCTCTCATGAAGTAAATATATGAAGAAATGTAAAACCATCTGTATCACCTTCAAATTTACAACTTCTTATTTTCTTTTCAAAGGTGAAGACCATTAACGAAAAGCTTACAATTGGGAAGATTTCAAAGTACTGGTCAGGATTCGTAAATGATGTCTTCACCAATGCTGACAACTTTGGAATTCACGTTCCTGCGGATCTAGATGTGACAGTCAAAGCAACCATGATTGGTGCTTGTTTTCTCTTTGTAAGTGCAGTCTTAAAGAGTAAAGGTGATTTATTTCTTTCCTTTTCCCTTGTTGATTATTATAGAGCCAATCCCGTTTTACACAGCATTTACCCCAAAGATTAAGTTTAAACATAGAAGGTTAGTTTGGGGCCAACATTCTTCAGAAGTCAGAATGTACGAGCCTGCATTTCTATTAGGCAGGCCTCCTCCAGTGGCCCTCATACCCCCTCTTCCTCGAGGGCTGATACCCCATCCACATCCTACTCATCATTTCTCGAAACCTGAGTTATCCTTCTCTTTCAACTTTAATTTAGACTTTTGGCTTATTTTCACTTTCACTGAAAAATATTTAAACTTAAATATCATATTATTTATCCTACATAAAGTTCAGGACTGCTTAATAGCTTACCAAGGAATTAGGTGATATTCAGAATGTGAAAAGTAATGTTTTCTTGCCCTTCCAATATGTACATAGATACATGAGTAGACAGAGATGAGTTAAGATGTATCAGTTTCTATTATTACAAAGATATGATGTCTTTGTCCTTTCTTCTCAACTTCCAATTTCATTAAAAAACATTTTCTTCTAGATTGGTGATAGGAGAACAGAAGTCAAGTAATACCAGTGCCAAAGGTATTGGCTTTTGGTCTGGTTTTCCTGACTTTCCTTCTAATATCTCCCTCATTGCTTACCATCTTCAGTGCATTCACAAAAGCTCATGGAGTTATAAAATAAACCTACATTCTTCCTCTCATATTTTGTTATTCTTCAGGGTTTTAGGACCCTAATCTTACGGTGATATTAATGTGTGCTGCTGTGGGGGAAAAAAGGGGTCCTATTTACTTAGTTTCTTCTAGAGACACTTGGGAATTATATGAACTAAAAATAATTCCCCGGTAACATCACTGATGGATACTTAGAGTTTAATTTAAAATATATATTAGGGGACTTCCCTTGTAGCACAGTGGTTAAGAATCTGCCTGCCAATGCAGGGGACACGGGTTCAATCTCTTGTCCGGGAAGATCCCACATGCCGCGAAGCAAGTAAGCTGGTGCACCAGAGCTACTGAGCCTACGCTCTACAGCCCATGAGCCACAACTACTGAGCCCCCGTGTGAGCCACAAACGTTGAAGCCCAGGCACCTAGAGCCCGTGCTCTGCAACAAAGAGTAGACCCCACTTGCTGCAACTAGAGAAAAGCCTGCACACAGCAATGAAGACCCAACGTAGCCAAAAAAAAAAACAAAACAACCAAACAAACTATATATATATATATATATTAGAATTTTTTTCTCCAGCAGCTTTAGAGAAACTATTTTAACTTATTCATTCCCTATCATTGGTAGAGGTAGAATTAATGTGTAGAGAGCTAGGTTTCTATACTTACTAAGTCATCACTTACCCTCAATTCCCATTTTCATCTACAGATCTAACCAAGTCCAGTCAATCTTGACTGTCACCTAATACTTTTTCAATTTCCCACTCTCCTTACCTGTTTGGTAAGGCTTTTAATTTGCCACTTCCTGCTCACCCCTTCTATTTTTTGACAATTTCTGCATTTCGACACCAAACATGTCGGGGATCATGTGCATGTATGCACATAAAGGCACGTGCGCATGCTCACACACACATGCCCTTTTCCCAAAACCTTAATTTGGCCTTTCTGTTTAAACCCCTTACTTGATATTTATATTAAAAATAGATTAGCTTTAATCTGCCCTACTGACCTATTTTATGTAACAAGCTGATGGCAAAAATGCACTGTCAACAATTCCCTATGCCTATAAACTGAAGAAGTACTGATCTAGATAACATCCGAATAATCTGAAAGGATAACTTCTTAACTCCAGTGTCTGAGGGAGAAACACACTCACTGAGACTATCAGACAGCTCCTATCCATTGCTTTTCCTTTCCTTTTGACCATAATATCATAAAATATTTGCACTTTTTTGGACAATATAGCTTTTAAGATAATTTGTCACCAAGAATTGTCTTTATTGCTGTCTCCATTTTGTTACCTTGTGGTGAGAGATCTTTAGATAGCTGTTGGTGTGAGGATATTCCCCGATCCAAACAGCAAAATTCACAAGTGTAATCTTATTATTGGTCTCTTCTTGTTTGAGGCTACCACTACACAACACACAACTCTGACCCCTCCCCACCAAAGTTCCCTCTGGTATACTTCCTCAGATGACTGCCGAGTTACTGACCACAAAGTCCATAATGATATGTCTACCTCTTGTTTAAAGGTCAGAGTCTATTACAACTTCCCTCGCTGACCCAGACTGCCCTACAATCTAATTCTAAAATGTCTTGATCACCCCAAATTTGACTGGTGATACCATGCTGATTCAGATAAGGTTTCCAAGTTACTTGTACTCTGCAAATTAGACATCTAAGTGTCATGAAGCGAAAAACTTTGATTTCTCTCCTACTGATAAATCACATGTTCCTGGAGCACCACTGGGAAACATAATTGCTTTATGTAATCAAAGCTTACATGTGAGACTCTTGTTGCCTTTTTGTAAATTCACTCATATTCCATTTATTTATTTGTAGGATTTTATGTTCTTTGAACATTCACTTGCTGGATTATAACAAGCAAGATGACAAAAACAATAAAATATGCAGAACAGATTTCAGTAAGTAAAAGACAAGTTTAAATGATCTCTTTCCCTTTGAAGAGGTCTATATTTGATGCTAATTCTTTTTCATTTTCTTCTAGAAATCCCCTGGGCTCTGGATTTCATTTCTGAATGGCTTGAGTATTGGCTTTTTTTGGTAACAAAATGTTAATTATTATATTTATTAAAGCATAATGTAATGAAGCAATTATCTGGTTGTGAATGCATGATAGCTAAAGACAAGATGACTGGCCCTAGCAGAGTGTCGCTTGGAGAGATTACCATTCTTTCTTTTTATCCTTTTGAAGTTATTGCATGGTAAGCATGAAAGATGAGAGCTAAGGCTTGCAGCATCACTGATGAAAATTCAATGTTTAGAGAGCACTTTGAAGTTTTTCTGGTACTAGGGCTGGTTACTAATCAAAAGGACTGGATTTCTAAAGTATTTTTTCACAAATAATCTTTTTTTGCTTTGTTTATTAATCTTCTTATTGTAGTGAGACATTTTTACGTTATGTTGGAAAAGCTAAAAGTTGGGTAAATAATACGTTTAAAGATGAGACGGAAGATAGATGAAATCAATTTGTTCTAGTGGCAAAAGGCACAGTTACAGTCCATAAAAAAGATAATATTTACAAATCAAAGCATGTTTTAAATACATACCCGTGCTAGGAATTTAAATAAGCATATTAATAGACTTCTAAGTTAGTATCAATAAAGCAGTGGTATAGAGCAGGAATTTTATCTATTTGCAGTAAAAGTTCAGTCAAAAAAGGGATCTGAGGCTCTGAAAAATAGACAACTCCAGGCTTTAAAAACAAGCAAACAAAAGCAAACAAAGAAACAAAGCCTTAATACATGAGGCAAATACAGATGTCAGGAAACACAGCCAATTCAATCAATTAACACCTTCCATTTTAATGTTTTCATAGTCCTCCAGATTACTATGTCTAGTTGTCCACACATTTCCAAAGTCCATTCAAAAGGAAAATCTTTTTTTATGAATGACAATAGTCCTCTCCCCTTTTCAAAATGAGGAAACAAATTTGTTTTAAGCAAAGCACCATGTAGGCACTACTTTAGAATTACACAAATACTACCCAAATATCTATCCACATATAAAGATGTTTAGAGAAACTCTAGAAATACCCCACTTAGTAAAGGGAATGTGTTCCAAGCATCTGTTACTAAGTTAGTTGTTTGGAATTAGGAATCTATCATCTAGAAATAACACTGTATGTGGTAGATAAGTTCCCTAAATAGTCCTCAAATATCAATTTAGTTCTAGGTTCTGGGGTAAGGGCTTTAGGTTGTGTAAGATGGAAAGGAAAAGAGTCTCTCCTCCATTTTCTGGTTCAGTTTCCTTTAGCAGGAAACTTCTAAGTGTAAACTTTTCTGAGAGCCCCCTGGGGCCTGCAGGAACTATATATTGCCTCAAGCAACCATCAGTGACCTACTGGTGGGCAGAAGAATTTAAGCACTAACCACCAAAAATTAACCATGCTTCAAATCACACACAACCTTTCCCCGAGTCGCCCCATCCGCTTCTTCAGCAGAACTGCTCTCACCTTCATGTTGGGAGCAGTGCAGTCATGGAAGGGAACAGAAGTCCTGTGTGCTATGGTAGATGTCACCCTGAGTCTAGCTCCGCTGTGTGCTTGCCATGCATCCATGAACCTGACGTGTAGTCTTTCTGAACCTCCACGGAGTTCCCTTTTGTTACCTTGCAGAGCTGTGGTGATGGTTTAGGGGAGTGCAGAGTGTCCTCCAATTCTCCTTTATCTATTTTAACTAATATGTGTGTGATTTATGGTCATTTACAGCCAGCTAAAGGAAATGGCCATTTTTAAGTTGATGCTTATTAACGAATAAAATGGAGAAGATAGCTAAGGTTTTCTGAGGGCTTACTACATGCCAGACACTATGCTCGCTGTGACTTTCTAGTGGGGTAACAAAATGAAGTAAAACAAAGAAAAATCAGGCAGTATGTGGAAGGCTGCCTGGTAACCTCTCTTTCCCCATGCTACCCTGCCCCCCATGTCCCAAATGTTCTCCCTAAAGATGATCCTGCTTTCATAGCTTTTTCTTGTCCTTTACTTTGATTTCCAAAATGAAAGATTTTTGTAACTGATGTTACAGCAGCAGCACAGCAGTGGTTGAGACTTTCACAGTGAGGCAAGAATTGGAGAAAGAAAACACCATTTGTAAATACTGCCTTTTAATATGACAATGTTTTGGATTTTTAAAATATTTAAATGAACCCTAAAACTAGTGAAAAGAGCTACTTAATACCTACATCTAATGGAGACTCCCCAAGAATCAAAATCCTTCTTAGAATATAACACTCATTTTAAAGTTGGCCGTATTAAATGAAAACCTGCTACAGTATTTGCTCACTCCAACAAATTAGGACCCATCCTTTCTCTCCTTCTTTGTTAAAGATGAAATTGATCTTTGAATGTCTTCTATGTACCACTTTTGTCTTTACCACCAAACATGAGCCCACAAAAGACTAGGGAGACTCTTGCTTTTCAGTGAAAATTTTAATGAAAAGAAAGCAGCTCTAGAATGACATTGTTCCTCACTGCCTTTCCTTGGCCCACTATGCTATCAGAACACAGGTTCCAACCCTGTTTACTCTGAAATATGCTGGGAAAGTCTCGACCAGATTCAAATTCTTCCCTTTCATTCATTTTTTCATTAATTTAATAAATACTTCTTGACTCCCTCCTATATGCCAAAAATAGAGTGCCCCCACCTCATGAAGCTTATAGTTTAGTTAAAGAGATGGTTATTAATCCAATAATGACACAAACAGAACTTAGATTTTCAACATGAGAAGTGTTTACAGGAGATAGACAAGGTTCTCAGTAAGGTAGGGGTAGTTGACTTGGTCAGGGTGTGAGGGAATGATGGTGGATTTAATATGTGTAGAATAAGTCAGAGCAGGAGGAAGAATGTTTTAGGCTGAGGTACTAACATTTGCAAAGCTTTCTAATGGAGGAAAAGGAGCACATGATAATCTCAAGTGACTTAAAGAAAGCCAGTGACGGAAGTTCAGACAATGAAGAGGAATGTGGTACAAGATGAGAATGAATGGAGTCTAGAGGCCATGTTGAAGATTTTAAACTCTCTTCTATTAGCAAACCATCTGACAAAAGTTTATAAGGAGAGAGTTGACTGATGAAAGGTTAGATTGGTGAGAGGCCTCGAGAAGGTGCTCATGGATCAATTAGTGTTACTAAAGTAGATTAGACGACAGCTAATGGTAACTCGGATTAACGTGATGCTCATGTAAAGGGAAAGAAGTCAGCAGATTCAAGATATATTTGGGAGGTAAAATCACCCTTACTTGATGCTGGGTTGAAAATGGACATTCAAGGGAGAAAGGGGATTTCTGGCCTATAACATTTAGTGACAGAGAGAATATTAGAAGAGGATCTGATTTGGTGGTAAAGAAAGAGTGTGGGTTCAGTTTTAAACACATTAAACCAGTAATGCCTCTAAGTCTTCCAAAAGGAGATGTCAAATAGGCAGGTGGGCATCTTTTCATCTAGTGTATTTCTGGAGAGAGAGATGAGTTTATGAGAACTATATGGACCCACAGAGATCTGAGTAATCTCTGGTTTACTTCAAAGATATCCCTAACAAATATTTTGAAACCTGCATGGACAATGAATTCATTCATTCATCTAAATAATACTTTATGGAATTACTTCTGTGTACTAGGTACTGTATTAGCAGTGGGGATATTATGCTAAGTGGCCATTATTCCTACTCTAAAGATGCATTCAACAATACTTGTAAAGTTCATATTATGTGCTAGGCACCTATGTCATCAATAAGTTGCAGCAGGGCTTCCCTGGTGGCGCAGTGGTAGAGAGTCCACCTGCCGATGTAGGGGACATGGGTTCGTGCCCCGGTCTGGGAAGATCCCACATGCCACGGAGTGGCTGGGCCCGTGAGCCATGGCCGCTGAGCCTGTGCGTCCGGAGCCTGTGCTCCGCAACGGGAGAGTCCACAACAGTGAGAGGCCCGCGTACCGCAAAAAAAATAATAATAATAAGTTGCAGCAGTGAACAAAGCAATAAAGTACTTGCCCTCTTAGAGCTTACATCCTAATGCAGATAAATAATAAACCAACAGGTAACAAAAATATCATGTAATTATAGGTGATCATAAATACTGATAAATTCTATCACTCAATATCTAAAATAATAAACTGAATGTATTTCTTGCTAAGGCAAGGGAGGGCTGAGCTTATAAGACAGTTTACAAGCAGAGAACTTACAAAGGGTTTTGGAAAAGTGTGGAGTTTAGAATCTGGAGTATTGGCTTTAGCTATGGAAACAGGTTTACCAGAGTAAGACTGTTGCTGACTGGCTGACTCTCAGACATCTGTTCACTGGATGGAAGCTGTTGCTGATTATCTGATTTTCAGTCTGATTTTCAGGAGTTGATTGCAGGGGATGTTGCTGATTTCCCTTCAGAAGTGTGTGCACTTTTGTAATCAATCAGACTGATTAAACAAGTTTAATACAGGCATACCTCATTTTATTTCACTTCACTTTATTGTATATTTTACAAATCGAAGGTTTGTGGCAGCCCTATGTTGAGCAAGTCTATTGGTGTCATTTTTCCAACAGCATTTGCTCAGTTTATGCCCCTGTGTCATAATTTGGTAATTCTCATAATATTCCCAACTTTTTCATTATTATTACATTTATTGTAGTGATCTGGGACTAGTGATCTTTGATGTTACTATTGTTAATTGTTTTGGGGCACCATGAACAGGGTCCATATAAGATGACAAATTTAATCGATAAATGTTGCTTGTGTTCTGACTGATCCAACCGACAGGCTGTTCTTCCATCTCTCTCCCTCTCCTCAGGCTTCCCTTTTCCCTGAGACATAATAATATTGAAATTAAGCCAATTAATAACCCTATAATGGCCTCTAAGTGTTCAAGTGAAAGGAAGAGTTGCAGATCTCTCACTTCAAATCAAAAGCTAGAAATGGTTAAGCTTAGTAAGGAAGGCATGTGGAAAGTCGAGGTAGGTTGAAAGCTAGGCGCTTACACCAGTTAGTGAAGTTGTGAATGCAAAGGAAAAGTTCTTCAAGGAAACTAAAAGTGCTATTCCAGTGAACACATGAATGAGAAGAAAGCAAAACAGTCTTACTGCTGATATGGAGAAAGTTTTAGTGGTCTGGACAGAGGATCAAACCACCCAAAACATTCCCTTAGGCCAAAGCCTAATCCAGAGCAAGGCCTTAACTCTTTTTCATTATATGAAGGCTGAGAGAGGTGAGGGAGATGCAAAAGGAAAGTCTGAAGTTAGCAGAGGTTGGTTCATGAAGTTTAAAGGAAGAAACTATCTCTAAAACATAGAAGTACAAGGTGAAGCAGCAAGTGCTGATGTAGAAGCTGCAGCAAGTTATCCATAAGACCTAGCTAAGATCATTAATGAAGATGGCTACACTAAACAACAGATTTTCAATGTAGGCAGAACAGCCTTATACTGGAAGAAGATGTCATCTAGAACTTTCACAGCTAGAGAGGAGGAGTCGATGCCTGGCTCAAAACTCCAAAAGACGGGCTGACTCTCTTGTTAGGAGCTAAGGCAGCTGGTGACTTTCAGTTGAAGCCAGTGCTCAGTTACCATTCTGAAAATTCTATGGCCTTTAAGACTTATGCTAAATCGACTCACCCTGTGCTCTATGAATGGAACAACAAAGCCTGGATGACAGCGCATCTCTTTACAACATGGTTTACTGGATGCTTTAAGCCCAGTGTTGAGACCTGCTGCTCAGAAAAAAAGATTACTGCTCATTGACAATGCACCTGGTCACCCAAGAGCTCTGATGGAAATGAACAATGAGATAAATGTTGTTTTCAGGTCTGCTAACACAACATCCATTCTGCAGCCCATGGATCAGAAGGCATTTCAATTTTCAAGTCTTATTCTTTAAGAAATACATCTCATAAGTCTGTAGCTACCACAGATAGTGTATTCCTCTGATGAATCTGGGCAAAGTAAATTGAAAATCTTCCAGAAAGGATTTACCATTCTAAAAGTCATTAAGAACATTCATGATTCATGGGAAGAGGTCAAAATATCAACATTAACAGGAATTTAGAAGAAGTTGATTCCTAGCCTCATGGATGACTTTGAGGAGTTCAAGACTTCAGTGGAGTAATTAACTGCAGATTTGGTGGAAACATCAAGAGAACTAGAAATAGAAGTGGAGCCTGAAGATGTGATTGCACTGATCCAATCTCAAAATCAAACTTTAAGGGATAAGGAGCTTAAGGAAGTTTCTTATGGATGAACAAAGAAAGTGGTTTCTTGAGATGAAATCTACTCCTGGTGAAGATGCTGTGAAGAGTGTTGAAATAACAACAAGGGATTTAGAATATTACATCAATTTAGTTGATAAAGGAGCAGCAGAGTTTGAGAAGATTGACTCCAGTTTTGAAAGCAATTCTACTGGAGGTAAAATGCTATCAGATAGCATGGCATGCTACAGAGAAATCGTTTGTAAAAGGAAAAGCCAGTTGATGTGGCAAACTTCATTGTCTTATTTTTAAGAAACTGTCATAGCCATCCCAGCCTTTAGGAACCACCACCCTGAACAGTCGGCAACCCTAGACACTGAGGCAACACCCTCTACCAGCAAAAAGATTACAACTCGCTGAAGGCTCAGATGATGGTTAGCAATTTTCAGCAATAATGCATTTTAAAATCAAGGTATATACATTGTTTTATTGGACATAATGCTATTGCACACTTATTAGACTACAATATAGTATAAACGTATGTTTTATATGCACTGGGAAACCAAAAAATCTGTGTGACTCACTTTACCGCAACATTTGCTATATTGCAGTGGTTGGGAACTGAACCCACCATATCTCCAAGATATTCCTGCCCAGGTTTTGATTATTATTCTTTGCTATAATGAACAAGCGGTTATTTCCCAGGAGGGTGAAAACTTTATATTCCCCAAAACCATGAAGAAAATAATTCAAGATAAAAAACAACAGAGATAAATGAAGCTGCTGTTACTTTTGAACAGCAAAAGGAAATAAGGCAGCAATTCATAAGAATATTTGGGAAAAGAGAGTTCCAGGCAGATGGAAAAGCAAGTGCAAAGGCTCTGAGTCAAGAGGCTGCTGGACAAGTTTGAGAAATGCTGGAAGCCAGGGCAGTTGGACTATATTAAAACAAAGGAAGAGAGGTTTGAGCTGCAGTAGGAAAAGTGGCCAGGGTCTGGATCATATGGAGTCTTGCTAAGCAAGGTATGGAAGGGTAATTGATAAACCCTGGAATTTGATTGCTTGTGGGATGTAAGGAATATTAAGTACTCATGGATAAAGCCCCAGTTTCTATTGTGGCCATGCCACTCACGAAAACAGGTGCAATTTAGTTTTACAGGTGCTATGATAAAAGAATATACATGAAGGAACAAAAAGAGAAAGAATTAAATACATTTAGGGTGGGAAGTCAGAACCCCTAGAGAGTAGATAACAATACCTGAGATGAGTGTGTGTCGTCCAGGCCAGGTGGGGTCAAAGCCAGGAAGTGTATGGCTGGGAGAACACTCCAAGCCAAGAGCACAGCGCTAAGGCACAGAAGTGAGAAACGTCATTCTCAGCACCAAAAATGAAAAGCACCCAGGAGTTCAGGATGCACCTAGTAAGTTCATAGTTTTCTTGGACAACGAGGCCATACTTTCCCACTCAGCTCTCCTCTAAATTGTAGCACTAGATTATGATTCAAAGAATAGCTTCTTCTCCTGGATGTATGTTCTATGTCTATACTTGACAAAAGCATCCTCTAAGGGCTGTGAAAAATTATCTAGACACTAGATTGAACTCAGAAGCTGAGTCTGAGTGAACCAACAGATACAGGGAAAAACAAAACAAATCGACAAAAACCTTGAATATTCGTCCCTATGCAGAATATTCTGGAGGAAAAAAACTACATCTCACCAGATAAATCACCTATATTTCACTACAAGAGAGGTTTTGATAGATGATCTGAAGAATCAAAGTATAGCCCAGACAGCATATATAGCAGTTCACTGAAATTCTGACTTCTTGGAACCTTAATTAGAGGTTTATATACATTTATTTTAGATTTGTTGTTTTTTTAACCAGAATAAGAATAAACCTAGGAAATAACATAAAATTTTAATACTTCACAATTTACTCATATTTTTCAGTTCTGTCATAATCTTTAATTGTTAAAATTAGAGGGAAGAAATTCTTGTTTATAATAATTTGAGTTCTCAAGTTCAGCAATTTCCCTCACTATAAACTGTGATTTTGTCCTTTATCCTAACATTTTGTTTTAGAATCTGCAGATTATCTTAAAAAGAAAAAGGCTTTTTTAATAAAAATTCTCTAAATGCAAATGGATTTTGTCTATTTCTTATACTATGACATTTTTTGCCATAAAAACAAGTGAGCATTGTCCTTAGTGACATGCATGATAGTTCGTTCATCCAACTGCCCACGTGTTAAATTTAGACATCACAGATTTAAATAATTTAAATTAAATAATTTAAGGAATCTATGATTTATTTTTAAGAGAAAAAACACAGTAATTAAAATCTTGTTAAAGAAAAGGAGAGCGCAAGAGGGAGGAGATATGGGGATATATGTATATGTATAGCTGATTCATTTTGTTATATGGCAGAAACTAACACACCATTTTAAAGCAATTATACTCCAATAAAGATGTTTTAAAAAAAGGAGAAAAAACACATTAGATCTTGCTGACTGAACCAGTATTTTATGACTATCTGCTGAATATTATCAAAATAATTGAAAATGCATTTTCTGGGCATTCTCTATTTAATTATAAATATCTGGTTTGTAAAGATCTGTTACGATAGAAATATAAGAGATTTCACATATGAAAATATGGCATTTTGTCTGAAACCAAACATGATGAAACAATTTGTTTTATGAATATATAAAAGCTAATATCAATGGGTATGTTTCAGACATTGTGCTACACTTGCCACACTCAATTCTCATCCAGTTTCAATGCAACACGACAAGGTGATCATTATAAGCCCAAAAGCACAGATGAAGAAAACAATGCTCAGGAAAGTCAAGTAATTTGCCAAATTCTACAGAGCTGGTAGCTTTTTGTCTACCTTCTATGATGAGACTATCAGTGGCCAAGAAATGGCAAGAGGCGAAGAACTTTTAAAATACATGGAATGAGAATTCAGAAACCTAGGACAGAAGTATTCTCATCTCTTAAAGACTTGAATAAGTAATATTCTCACCAACCCCATGAGCTATCTCTATTTGGAAAACAACATATAAACAACGACTTAAAATCTTTCATCTATTGACAATATACCTCTGGTGTCATCTTTGTGGATGTCTCTGTGGTTACTATTCTATATAACAGATTAAGTAGGTAATGGGTAAACCTGAAAAAAAATCTCTTCAAGAAAAAGTTTAAATTTTATTAGAGTAATTTTTTAAAAAACTTTCTCAAACATAATCGATTTAGAAAATATTTCCTGGTATCAATAAATCATAAAGGCTATTTTAGTCTATCATTTAATTGTTTTTTAAATTAATTGTAGTATAATCAAATAATCAATAAAAATAATCTCAGGATTCATTTTGATACCTATACTATATTCACAAGTACTTTGTGATGTAAAATGTAAAATATGTTACATTTTTAAGTAATATTGAAAGCTAGCAGTTGAAAATACATCGAAAGACTAAGGGAGAAATTAAACAATTCTTACTTAAGTAAGCAAGTTGTTCAAAACCTATTTACATATGTACAGATAACATACACTTTTAATGTTTTTCATGCTGCAGATGGCAGCAACACTTCACATTATCAGCTCTGCTTAGCTACACCAGCAAACTCATGGAAATACAAATGTCTATTGAATATTCACTTTGTTCTTTCTGTAATTTGGAAAAGAAAATGTGCTCATTTTGTATGCAGGAGGGTGAAATTTGATATTATTTTTCCTATCAAGCAAGAAACAAACCATTATGGTTGCATTATGCCCAACATAGAAGTTCAGTAATTACTATTTTTGATGACAAAATATAACTTCACAATTTCAATCAATTTAGTGAATGTACGTATTCCTATTTTTCCAAGGAAACTGAGTAGCACTGTGTTATCAAATAGTTAATTATAGGCAAACATAAAGATTAAGTATATAATTAAAAATAGATTCCCACCTCTGATTTGCTATTTCTCACTTAAGAGATCTAAAATTATTTAGAATCATGCAGGAAATCTCTTCACTTTGGTCATTTGTATGTTGCATCTTGATCATCTTCACAGATAATGTATAGGCAAAGCTGAGGCACATACAGGGGGTCAAACCTCTTCCAGAATTGGTGATTCAAGGTCATCAAGCAGGAGTGAGTAGGTCTGATCGTGGATGGGAACATCCCACCATTTCAAAATAGGCTTTTAAGATGATAAAGTCATAGGAACTCAAAAACCTTAATTAATATTTTATCCAGAATGGTGAGAGGAGGAAGAGCAATAGTAGGAGAAATGCAGTGTAAAATATAGACAAATCAGCTTTATCCTGTATGGGTCATTTTCAATCCATGCTGAATGTTCAATGTGGACAGATTTTTTAAAATATCAATTCCCAGGCCTCATTCCAGTTCAATTAAATCAAAATCTCTTGCAGTGTCCTTGGACCACTGCATTCTTTGTTAAAAATATTCCCAGCAATACAAACGCTCAACTGGTGTTGCAAACAATTTCCTATTCAGTGCTGACAAAATAGTATACGATTTATTTTTAAGTCCAGTTCCCAAATTCAGCATTCAAAAACTTCAGTAATTTGGCTCTGATTTACTTACATAAACTTCCCAGTAGCCTATAAGCCCTTTACACTCATGTCCCCCTGGGATCCTTGTGCAGATCCCTAGCCTATTGCCCATGTTTCCAAAGTACTGATTGACTGCAAAATCACAACAACAGTGGTATATACTGGTAGAATTCTTTACAGTAGTTTAAAGCACTTCCACACGTATGAATGACCTGAGCAAAACCTCACAAGAAAACAGAGTTTCAATTGTGCACAGTTTGTAGATGACCAGGTACAACCTCCATACATTGAAGTTATAGAAAATGAGACATAGAAAAATGACTTCTTTCTACTTCATGTCTACAGGTCAATTTTATAATAGCAGAGTTCATATAAAAGACTATTAATAAATATGTAAAATGCTCAATGATGGTGAAGAGATGAATAAATTATGGTTCACACATCACATGGTATTCTCTTTTCTTAAAATTAAATTGTAATTTAGATAATAGAGAGAATACATAGATATATGGACAGACAAACTAGAAAACATCTATATTATAGTAGGTAAAGGAAAAGCAAGTTACTTTGCAGAAGCATGCAGAATTATGATCACCTTTTGTAAAATCAAAAATAATTACATGTGGGTTGTGGGTAAAAAGAGAGGTACAAAAGGTTAAATTGTCTATTTGCTCTAGCAGAAGAAGCATGCAATTATAAAATCCATATAAAATGTTTTTAGATATATGTTTAAAATCATGACAGGCAGAATATAGGTCTATTCTATAGACTTATGTCTATTCTAAAACTAATTTGTTTTCTCAACTTCTTTGTATCTAGGGGTCCCCGTGTAACTCAGATTGGTCAGTGAAGCATAACTAGAAGTCTCTTAGGGCTTCCAGTAAATTATCTGCTGTTCTGTTAACAAGGGCAAATATGGCTTGTTATTTTTCTGCCCACTTCTTCCTTTTTGGAACATTATATGATGCCTAGAAATATAGCAGCAATCTTAATGAGTCAGCAAGCCAATAGTCTAAGGAAGGCAACTCTAATAGAAAGAATATAGGTCTTTAATGATACGATGTAGCTCTTGTACTATCTACCTCCAAAATTCTTAAGTGAGATTATTATTGTCCTTAGGAGATCATTTATTCCTTAAGCCGCTAGTATTTAGGTAGACTGTAACATGAAATTGAGAATATTGCTATATGATATATCCATTTAGAAAAAATAAAATATGATTTAAAGTCACACACAAACAGAACTTTAGTTATAAAAATAAAACCATGAAATTTTAGAAGACTAAGATTTTCTGTTTTGCAAAACACAACCTAAATTAAGACAAAGGAAAAAGAAGTTGTGACACAAAAGAAGACACAGATAGTGCTTATTTATAATGAGGAAAGAGCTTTACCAATGTATAGAGACAAATATTTTAAAAGAAAACAGGTCTAACAATGAATATAAAATTCATTAAAAAGGAAATATTAGTGGCCAGTAAAAATACAGTCATGTTCAAATAGTCTATTAAAGAAAGGAATCAGATTAGAAAAGATTCAAGTTAAATTATCCATTGTTATCAAATGCTCAAAAAAGCAGCACTTTTTATACACTCTTGGTGAAAGAGTAAATTGGTATTAATAAGGAGGAAAATTTAGTATCAAGTGTAAAAAATTTTAAATGTAGATATTAGTTGAGCAAGCAATTTTGTTTTCTTGGAATTTATACTATAGATATGCTAAATAACTGCAAAAGCTTTCAAAGATATATGTACCATGGTGTTAGTTGCAAAACTGTTTTAATATTCACAATAAAATGAGTGGAGACATTCTAAAGGTTCGCCAGTGGTAGAATGGTTAATAAATAATTGTTCACAAAAAGAAGGGAATTTTTCTTTCTGAAAATTACAAAGATTGATTGCCTTTTAGATGGGGGACAGGAGACGGGGGCAGGACATAGGGAAGGAGGATGGAAAATATCTACACTATAGAAAGTAAAGGAAAAGTTACTTTGCAGAAGTATGCAGAACTATAATTCATTTTTTGGTAAAAAATATATTCTAAATACATACACACTATATAGGATATTCTTTTTCTTTTAACTAAGACTTTTATTTATACAAGAAATATTTTTTTGATTATCTGAGACAATTAAAAACAACCAAAATAACTCACACAGTACACCGACAGTCAATTATACAATGATCACAAATTCTGTAGAGCTGCACTGTCTGCTGTGGTAGCCACTAGCTGCATGGGCCTATTGAAATATCTTAATTAATGAAAATTAAGTAAAATTAAAAATGCAGATCCTCAGTTGCACTATTCACATTTCAAGTGCTCAGTAGCCATATGTAGCTAGTGCTGCTGTATTAGTACAGATAGAGAACATTTCTACCATGGCAGAGAAAATATATTACAACTCTGTTCCACAGTCATCCAATCTCTGAAATTGCTAAAACCCCTATCCAGGTGTGACTGATGAAAACAGTTCTGTCCAGTCCTGTCCATCTGTTCTTCATCATTAATTCTGAAGCTTTCTTACCTGTGACCCTCATCCCATGCTGTCGACCCACAAAGAGTAACTCTTGATATCTTTGCTGATCTGCTCATTACAAAGAATTCTGTCTTTCCATCTGTGATTGCTTGGAGTTTACATTTTAAGTGCAGAATCCTCTTCAACTAGCTCTACACCAACGGCTTTAGAGAGTGAATCCTAGGAGCTTGCATGAAAACCTCTCCTTTCTGGAACTTGGCTGAGTTGTCCTGGGAACATGTGTCCTGCATTTACACAAGGCTGAGGCAGTAAGGTGCCAGAGACAGAGCCTAAGGCAAGAACCAAGGTCTTCAGAGTCTGCTTGTCCTTTGGTTCAAACGCCCTTGGGCTGCTGTAATCATTAACTCTTGCAGGAGGCTCAGAGCATCTGCTTCTGATCAACTAGAGGCAGCTTCTACTGAAGTCCTCACTCCACTCAGGCTGTGACACCCTTTGCAAGCCAGCTGTTCCCCATGTGGCATCTTCCTTAGGCTCCAACCTCACAGGATGGGTCACTCTTTGTCTTAGTTCAGGCTGCTATAACAAAGTGCCTTAGACTAAGTGGCGTATAAACAACAGACATGTATTTCTCACAGTTCCGGAGACTGGACATCTGAGATCAGGGTACCAGCAGGGTTGGTTCTGGTGAGGACCCTCTTCCAGCTTGCAGACTGCCGACTTCTTGCTGTGTCCTCACATGTGGAAAGAGAGTGAGGGACCTCTCCGGGGTCGCTTTTATTTACAAGGGCACTAATCCCATTCATGAAGGCTTCACCCTCATGACCTAATCACCTCCCAAAGGCCCCACCTCCTAATACCATCACATTGGGCGTTGGAATTTCAACATGTCAATTTCGGGGGACACGTTCAGTCCACTGCACTCTTCTACCCAGATGTCCCCTCACTCTGTTGAGACTCCAACACCACTGCTTTCCTCCCCTCCCTCCATGCATGCCTGTTTTGCTTGGTGCCACCAAATGTCTTTGGGACTGAATTGACTAGAAGGGAAAGGGAAAAGAAAGAGGAAGAGAAAGAGGAAGGGGGATTGTGTCTTTATTTTTAACATCTAATATGTCTCGGCACATACTGAACACTCTTTGTCTACTTCCCCTGGTGCACAGTGTGTCAAGTTGCCTTTTATTTCAGGAACATTCTTGCATGATTTGTCCAGAATAGGATATTCTTAAATTTAAAAATCTGGAAGAATACATTCCAAAATTTTAATAGTGATTACTTCAGAGTTGGGACAGGCATAAGGAGGGAATAAATTACTATTTTATATATTTCTGAAATGTTTGAACAATAAACCCATTCCATACCTACATACACACACACACACATCACCCCCACCTACAATGGTTAAAGTGCAAATATCTTTAAAAACAATTATCCAGATTTGCCTCGTAAGGGAACATTTGTGACATTTTTTGAATTCATAGAAAAACAATTATTAAGGATAAAATTAAGAAAAATAATGTCTTTTTTCTTTATGACTACTTCCAATATTTTCAATTGTGTTCTAAATGGATCCATCTTTTATGCATATCTATTCCTATTTTTTCAATTGATTTGTTTGTCATAATGTCCAGTCTATAAACATGTACCAGGTTTCCTGGGCTCTATGACACTACCCAACATTTTAAAATTCCAGCCTGTTAGTATTCCCCTTTGCATAATTTGGTAGCAGTCAGATTTGACATAGCAT